>NW_028274813.1:131067482-131226411 GCF_037043125.1 Eumetopias jubatus
CCCTGCTGAGTGTGGAGCCCTGAGATTGTGACCTGAGCCGAAATTAAGAGTTGGTCTCTTAACTGACTGAGCTGCCAAGCACCCTAAGGTCGGTAAGATTTGTATACTTCACTCAAACTGGTAAAATGACTACACAGTACATTGTGATAAGTTATGTACATATAGTGTAATACCTAGAGAAAATAGTAAAATCATTGTAAAAGAGACACACCAAAAACACTAAATCAAAATGGAATTATAAATATGTTCAAGTCACCCACCAGAATATAGGAAAAACAAAAGAGACAAAAAACAAAGAATGGAAAACAAAAAATAAAATGTCAGCTCTAACCCTAAGATATCAATAATTACAATAGATGTAAGTGGTGCAGTTAAAAGAGATTGGCAAAAAGGATAAAAAGATATGACTCAACTAGATGCTCTCTATAGGAGACTCACATTATATATAACAGTATTGACAGGTTGAAAGGGAAAGGGAGGAAAAAGATATATTAATTACAGTGAAGCAGTAGTGGTTACATTAATATAATATAGATTTCAGAACAAAGAAATTTATCAGATACAGAGAAAGACACTATATCATGATAAAAGGATCAATAAAATAGATATAACAATCCTAAATGGAAAAGCTATGAAACATATGAAGCAAAAAATTGTAGAATTAAAAAGACAAATAGATAAATTCACAGTGACAGTTAGAAAATTCAACACCTCTATTTTAACAACTGATGGACTACCTAGACATGAAATCTGTAGTGATACAGAAGTAACACCATAAACCAACAGAATCCAAGTAACATTTATCGATCACTCCATGAAACAGCATAGCAGACATACTTTTCAAGTGCCCACAGAGTATGTAACAAGATAAACCATATCCTTTGCTATAAACAAGCCTCAACAAATTTAAAAGTACTGAAATCATTTAAGTGTGATGTCATCACACCACAGTGAAATCAAACTGGAAATCAATAGAAGAAAGATAATAGGAAAATCTTCAAATATTTGAAAGCTACTTCTAAATAATGCATGAATCAAAGAAGTCTCAAAGGAATTAAAACTACGATTAACTTGAATGAAAATGAAAACACTGCATATCAAAATCAGTGGGATGCAAATAATGCAGCACCAAGAGGAAAATTATAGCTCTTAATGCATATATTAGAAAACAAGAAAAATCTCAAAGTAATACTCTCATTTCCCACCTAAAGAACTTTAAAAAAGCAGAGCAAAAAAAACCCCAAAAGAAACAGAAAGAAGAAAGTAATAAATGCATAAGAGCAGAAATCAATGAAACTGAAAACAGAAAAATAACTAAGAAAATCAATGTAATGAAGAACAAGTTTTTTGGGATATGCAATAAAATTGACAAACCTCTAATATGACTGATAATGATAAGATAAGATGCAAATTTGTGGTATTATTAATATCACAAATGAAACAGGAGATATCACTACAGATCCTGCAGACAGGAATATTAAGAGATAAAAATAATAAGAATAATAAAAGGGGCAACTGTGTGGGTCAGTCGGTTAGGTGGTAGCTCTTGATTCTGGCTCAAGTCATGATCTCAGGGTCCTGACATAGAACCCCACCTCTGGATCCATGCCTGCACTCAACAGAGAGTCTGCTTGAGGATTTCTCTCTCTCTCCCTCTTCCCCTCCCCATGCTTATATGCATTCTAAGTAAGTAAGTAAGTAAGTAAATAAATAAATAAATAAATACTATCTTAAAAAAAAGTAAAATGTAAGCCTATAAAACTTTTAGAAAAAAAAGAGAAAATATTTGCAATCTAGGTCTTCAGAGAGTTCTTAGACAACATCAAAAGCATGATCCATAAAAGAAAAAAAAATGATAAATTGGATTTCACCAAAATTAAAATCTTTTGTTTTGCAAAACACCCTGTGGAGAGAATGAAAAGATAAGCTTCAGACTAGGAGAAAACATTTACCAACCAACAAATGCTTTGTATCTACAATATATAAAGTATTCTCAAAACTCAAAAGATTAATAATAGCAATCATCATCATTATCATCATCATTTAGAAAATGGGAAAAAAATGTGAAGAGACATTTCACCAAAGAGGTTATATAGAAAACAAATAAGCACATGAAAAAAAATATCATTAGTCTTTAAGGAAGTTCAAATCTAAATCATAATGGAAGACACTGTATATATGTATACTGTACACTCTATCTATCTATCTATCTATCTATCTATCTATCTATCTATCTATCTCAGAATGGCTAAATTAACAAAAAGGACAACCTTAAATACTGGCAATGATGCAGAGAAATTGGATTACTTATACATTGCTGGTGACCACGTAGAATGCTACAAATGCTTTGGAATAGAGTTGGACAGTTTCTTAAACAAATCAAACATGCAATTAATATACAACCTGACAGTTGTAATCCTATTTATACCAGACATATGAAGACTTACATTCATGCATAAACCTGTACACAAATATTTGTGGCAGCTTTATTTACAATAGCCAAAAACTGGAAATAACCCAGATGTTTTTCAATGACTGAATGGTTTAACTGTGGTATAACCATACAGTGGAATATCACAGTAAACACATAAAAAGAAGCAAATTATTGATACATTCAAGAAACTGGGTGAATCTTCAGACAATTACACTGAGTAAAAAAATTCCAAACCCCCAAATTTACATAGTATATGATTCCATTCATAAAACAGTCTTGAAAGGACAAAATTTTAGAAAAGGAGAACAGATTAGTGGTTGCCAGAAGTTAAGGAAGAAGTGAGGAGGAGGCAACTAAGTGTGGCGATAAAAGGAAACATTGGAAATCTTGTGTTGATGGTGATGGAATGTTCTGTATCTTGACTGCATCAATGTTGATACTTTGGTTGTGATATTATGTTATGGTTTTGCAATATGTTACCTTTAAGGAAGACTAGGTAAAGGAACCTCTCCTTATTATTTCTTACGACAGCATGTGAATCCACATTTATCTCAAAATTAAAAAGCTTAATTAGAAGGGGAGTAAGTCAGAGGGGGAGACGAACCAGGAGAGATGATGGACTCTGAAAAACAAACTGAGGTTTCTAGAGGGGAGGAGGGTAGGGGGATGGGTTAGGCTGGTGATGGGTATTGAGGAGGGCACATTCTGCATGGAGCACTGGGTGTTATGAACAAACAATGAATCATGGAACACTACACCAGAACAAATGATGTAATATATGGTGATTGACATAACAATAAAAAATTAAAAAATAAAAGCTTAATTAAAAAATTAGAAAGTCCTATTTTTCCTTCCATCATAATAGTATGATTTTACTTACCCTCAGGGATTTTGCACTTATCACACATGATAAGCCTAGTAATGTTGATAAAATGCTTCAGACCTAAGCACAAATACAATATACATGCTATAAACCAGAGGACACAGTGGCTCCAAATAAAATTGTTGATGTTACATGTGAATGGCAGCCAGAGATGGCAAGCCATTGCTCCACAGTAGAGTTTGATTTGTATAACACTTCTGTTTCAGTTTTTAAAGGCCTCTTGGCTTCTTTGGCCCTCTGGTAGAGCAATTACTTGTTTCCTTGGCAGGTCTTTCAAGTCTTAGGTCAGTGTCTCTTTCAATTCTCTCTTCTTTGCTGAACTTTGTTTCTCTGTGGTGTTGTGTTCCCTTTCTTAATTTGTTCTGCTTAGAACATCACCCAACACTCCTAACCACCACTACCACCACACACACACACACACACACACACACACACACACACACACACACACACTCCAAACTACCAATCCTCCTGTAAGTGACTAACTCCCACTTGTATTTCAGGGCTGAGTATCTACCTTCAAAAGACGTCCCCCTTCTCTACCAAGAGCAATGTTTCCTGATATTGTTTTAACTATTAGTTTAATTGTGTGTCTCTTCTTTTGGATGATAAGCTCTTAGAGGGTAGATTCAATGGTTTTCTCCTCCACTGCTATGTCCCAAATTCCTAAGTCAATGCCTGTCCCTGAAAAGGCAGTCAATGAGAGAGTACCAAGTGGCTTATCAAACTGGGGTGCAGACAATAAGGATTGTGTGATGCAATGGTGCTAGAAGTTGAGAGGTGGTCCATGGACAATTTGAAGTTTTCAAAGGAAAAAACAAAATAATTTTGTTCATGTATGTTTTACATTTGAAATGTACACTTTATTGTGATTTTTATAGAAATCATGTTGCCTTATTGGTATTGGTAGTGATCAGTTGCTCCAAGATGATCCATATTACACAAGGACTGAGCTGAGCAGATGATTTTTAGTAATGTTAACTTCACAGGGTATAAGTAATCGCTCCTGACATTTTTCAGATCATCTGGGGTTTTATTGATTTATTTTTACATTTGGTAGTACTTAACTTTTGCCAGCACTATTATGTGACCTCATACCTTCAACTCACCAAAACAGAGAGGTGGCTGGCACCCCAAGATATAAAAGCAGTGAGCTGCTACAACCTTGAATATAAATGCAAATGAAAACGATGCCCAGGGATCCAGTATGAACACAAACTGAATCTCTAAGTGCTGTGACAAGTGAATTTGGTCTGGTGGCCAAAAAGGAGAAGTATAGTTAAGAGTTATGGCAACAATATCTGAAATTGGATTTTATTGTACAAATTAACCTTTATTAGTCCTTACTGTGTTGGCTAGTATGACATGTAGTCAAAGCATGACAAGAAACAGAGAAACTTAGGGTGGCTCAGTTAGGTAAGCAGCCTGCTCTTGATTTTGGCTCAGGTCATGATCCCAGGGTCCTGAGATCAAGCCCCATGTCAGGTTCCCCCTGAGCAGGGAGGGATTCTTTCTCTCTCTCTGCTCCTCCCCCTGCTCATGCTTGCTCACATTCTCTTTCTCTCTCTCTAAAATAAATCTTTTTTTTTTTAAAAAAGAAACATAGGAATTTGTGTGCTCTTGTAAAAAAGAATGTGGTCTTCTTTTTGGTAATCCAATTTAGATGTGTATGTTTTCCTTCCCCAAAAAAGCACAAAAACAATGCTTTCCAATAAAATTGGAACGAACTGGGACTGCTGATTGCACAACTTTTACCTTCAACAGCTACTGATCACACAAAAGATTTGTGGAAATAATCTCAAGTAAAAGAATATTATTGGAGAAGAAGTATAATATTACCAATTGACTGAATTCTATCAAATCATAGTGTTGTTGTGTGTTAGGTAACGTCAGTTGCAATGGGAAAGTGGCAGTTCTAACCCATGAGTGCGCTTGTGGGTCTGATATGAACGTCTAACTTACAGGGGACTGATAAGAAAATACTTTATTCTCTTACACTCTCCCCCAATCCCTCATCATCCATCCAAACCCATTCAGTTAGGCATGCTGCAACTGACTCTATGATTTGAAAACTCTACAGAGTCCTATGATTTCCTGACCTAAAAAAATCTTTTAATCTTTAATATTCAAGTAATCTTTGTTGAGGAATTAATATGGCTAATCTAGCTAATAAAACCACATTTCAGATGTAAGCTTCTCTGTGCCTCAGTTCAAGATAGCTTTGGTAGTCTGTGATAGTTCGAGATTTTTCTAGTGACAGGTACCGGTGTGATTTGGTTTTGTTTTCCTTTTGACACAGTGGATATTTTGAGCTAACTCTCCCTGGTCTTTGAGAGTGGACAAAGCTGATTCTTGTTTTGGAGTCTAGTTTGGATTCTAATATTACCTCCCATTAGACATTAGACTCTACTTCATGATAGGAAAAATTCATTTTCACTTAAATAGTCACTTAGGTGTCTGTTGGCTATCCTGAGTCTCAGCCTGTGGTTCACTACTTCCTCCAGGTACTTCTGGGAATATTAAAATGCCTCCAGGCTTACTCACTGTCCAACATAGCGCCTCTCTAGTCTATGAGAAATTCTCCTTCATCCTTGTCTTCTCATGAGTATAAAAGTAGTCAACTCCTAACTTGGGCCATTCTTCTCTGCCCAGTAACCACACCCTTTCCCCTTCAGATTGTCTGCTTGATTAATACTTTACATAGGCTTATACTTTTATATCTAATGCACTGTGTCCTGTCTTTTCCCCTAAACTCTTAGAATCACACATCAAACTCTCCAAAGTGATTTCTTTGAAAGCCATCTCACCAGACTTCAGATAAGGGATAAGCACACCCCACCTCCTGCCCTTTAGGAAAAAAGGTGAGCAAAAGGCTATAGTATTTTAAGAATTTCTCCAAAGACATTCTCCAATTTTCAACAAATTTTGAACACATTTCAACAATTTAGCTGATTTCCTAGGCTTGGTTTTATAATCTGGAGGTGGGTGATGGGGGAGGATTGCAAAATCAGTTTTTATACATATCTTTTGTAAATCCTAAAAAAGTAGACTGATGTCTTTTTTTTTAATGTAGGTTTGGTGGATGCGGTTATGGTAGGGGAGGAGGGGCTCAGCAAAAACAGTGACACAAACAACCTCATTTTAATACCCTGTTACTGATAGTATATGCATGAAGGTGGGGTGTTTGATAAAATTGTGTTTATCATTGAAAACCTGTGCTCCAGAAGATGTGAGTATTTAATTAATTATTGATCATTTTGCAAGAAGTGAAGATTAGAAAAGTCACATTGGAACTAAAATCACACACCATCTTCTAAGTGTGTAGCAGTAAAGATCCTTTCTATGAGATTAATGCAGTTTGTGTGACAATAGAGAAAAGTTGGTCAACAACAATTTTACTCCAGTCTAGATTCAGTGGTAAAGGTGTTACAAAAAATATTCTACTATGATAATATGGAGGCTACTACAGGCCTCTTCAACATCCTGAAGGAAGTTATTTTCAATGAAACAAAGAATCTGATTTTCCAAAGAAGAAAATATTATATCTGTACAAATGAAAAATTTTCACTTGGTTTTATTAATTGAGAAATTGAAGAATTATATAAAAAATACTTTTTCATGAGATTGATAAAGCCAGAAAAGACTCTTTATATGATATCAAGTAATATGTTCAAGTGAGACATCTTAGTTATTCATTATTTTGAATCCCCCGAACCTAATTATAAGATATTAATAACATGATTATCAATTTTAAAAATATATTTTATTTAACCTAACATACCCAGATTATAGTCATCTTAACATATAATCAGTATAAAATAATTACTATCCTTTTTATTGAGGTATGGTTGACACATAGCATATTAGTTTCATGGATACTGCATAATGAATCAATATTTGTATATATTGTGAAATGATCACCATAATAAGTCTAGTTAATGTCCGTCAACATACATAGTTACAAAACTTTGTGACCATGATCACTAATTTTGCAAATAAAAATAAAAAATAAGAATTACTTCAAGGAACTTGATATCCTTCACTTTGAGAAAAATGAACTGAAGTTATATTATGGGGATATTAAACGAAAATATCTTCAAATTCTACCACACATATGAAGACATATTTTCCAGAGCTGAGTGCAGCCTATTCTAGCTATTGAATATCTCCTATTCCAGCTTTTGAATGTCAGGTAAGATTGAATATGGCATCTGATGGCATGCTGAAAGGAACAGTTAGTGAGAAATACCTTCATAATTTGGGACACATATTAGAACTAATTATCCAGAATTATCTGATAGAAGCTACCAAACATTTGCTGCCACTACTGAAAACCTATAACTGTGACATAATATTTTCTAATTCAGTAGAAAGAAAGAGAAAGGAAAACAAAATTATAAGCAAACAAGTGATAGTTGAGGCAGCTCTATAGTTTTTCAAGAAAAATCTTTTCCAGAGCTATGAGATGACTCCTCTCTTCCCCTTTCTTTGTTAAATGTAAGAATACTATTTTAAAAAAAATTGTTCTTGCTAATTAGATCATCCTACTGTTTATTTTATGCAGTTGCCTAAAGTTTGTGATTAGTACCAAATATCTATTATATGACATGAACACATGTTAACACCAATGGTGCTTTTCCAAGTCTTTGTACATCTGCCACTTAGCACTTTGTGTAACATGGAATTGTTACAAAAAGTGTGTCAAATCAATGAGAAACAAAATGAAAAACTGGTAGGTGCTATGGACTAAATTGTGTCTCCCTCCAATTCATATGATGAAGCCTTAACCCCCAGTGTGACTGTAGTTGGAAATAGGGCTTTTGGGAGGTAATTAAGTTAAATGAGGTAATAAGGGTAGGCCCATACCATTCTCTCTCTTTCTTTCTCTCTCTCTCTTTTTCCCTACTCCCCATGTGACGACACAGAGAGAGAAGGTAACCATCTATAAGCTGGAAAGAGTTCTCAGCAGAAATGAGGTGGGCTAGCACATTTATCTTGGACTTCCCAGCCTTCAGAACTGTGAGAAAATAAATTTCTATTGTTTAAACCACCTAATCAATGGTATTTGTTAGAGCAGCCCAAGCTGACAAATGCAGTGGGAATACAAAATGGTGCAGCCATATGAAAAAAACAGTAGGGCAATTCCTCAAAGAATTAAAAATAGAATCACCAGATGATCCAGCAATTCTACTTTTGTGTATATACCACAAAGAATTGGATCTAGGGTCCCAAAGAGATATTCATACATCCGTGTTCATAGCAGCATTATTCACAATAGTCAAGAGGTGAAAGTCACCCATCAATGAATAAATGGATAAAGAAAACAAATACTGTACCTAGAGTAGTTGAATTCATAGAAATGGAAAGTAGAATGATGGCTGCCAGAGGCCGAGGGGAAGGGGAATGGGGAGTTGTTTAACAGGTATAGAGTTTCAGTTCTGCAAGATGAAAAAGTTCTGGAGACTGCACAACAGTGTGAACATACCACTTCTTGAACTGTACACTTAAAAATGGTGAAAATGGAAATTTTATGTTATAGTAATTTTACCAAAATCTAAAAAAAAATCTTAAAAAAGATTTTTTGACAAGATTTACTATGCGAATCTGCCATGAGCTTGGTCCTTTACTATACCGAGTTATTTTTCTAATAGTCAGAAACATCAATTGTTAACCACAGTTCCCCATTATTACAAAGGTCCTGTGAGTTTATACATTTATCTACATTGCGATTCCAAATGGTCTAGAATAATGGCTTTGGCTCTCTATATTTTGCTTGTCTAGGAAAATTGTGTTTATTCTTTACCTTGACAGAACTGGGAGTTTGAGAAAGAAAATAATGGAAAGCCTTTCCTCCAGGAAATTAAATGCTGCCTTGTGCATTATTTGTGGGTCTGAGATATTTAGGTCTATAGCATGGCCATATGTTTTCAATATGTGTACATCAGCAGACACTTTGCTCTTGGTATCCTGTTGTGCCGAAGATTTCAAAGCACTTTATGAATAACAATTTCCTGAGATATAAGCTTCTGGAAGTCACAGTCAGTTTTTCTGAGAAGAGAGCATAAGCTTCATCTTGAAAGGTGCAGGGGGATGTGGAAAAGGGACCTTATTCACGTGCAAGTGCAGGATTAGAGAGCAGGGTGTGAGGCACCAGGAGGAGAAGAATGCCTCTATTTGGCCTCTTAAAGTTTATAAAAACAATATAATAATAATGATAATGTTATTTATAATGGCATTTAAAAATGATGAATAAGTATTACCTTCCTTAAATAAATAAATGAGTCGAAGAATGGACAAAGGGCTAAGCACTGAACACTTAGAAGGTGTTGGGGATGATGAAGAAAACTTCATCAGAAGTTTTTAGGGGACAGAAATGACAAAAACTTAGATCCTGACATTGAAGAAATTCTCATGTGTGTTAGTTTTCTTTTTTTTGTTAGATTTTATTTATTTATTTGACAGAGAGAGACACAGCGAGAGAGGGAGCACAAGCAGGGGGAGTGGGAGAGGGAGAAGCAGGCTCCCCGCCGAGCAGGGAGCCCGATGCGGGGCTCGATCCCAGGACCCTGGGATCATGACCTGAGCCGAAGGCAGACGCTTAACGACTGAGACACCCAGGCGTCCCGCGTGTTAGTTTTCTATGGCTGTGTAAAGAAAGAAAAAAAAAATACCATAAAGGTAGCAGCTTATGCTGCTACAGTTCATAAATTCAGGTGGAGGTCGACAGAGTCTTCTGCTCAGGGTCTCACAAAGCCACCAACATGAGTGCCTGCTGGAGCTGACATTCATATCCAGTCCTGGGGGCCTTGTCCCAGCGCACTGGCTACTGGCAGAATTCATCTCCTGGGGCTGTGGGTCTGAGGTCTTGTGTTTTGCTGACTGTTGACCAGCGACAGCTCCCAGCTTCTTGAAGTCACTCTCAAGTCCTTGCTTTGAGAATGTCTCCATTTTCAAAGCCAGGAATGGAGTAGAATCGACATTCCTCCTGTTAAATCGCTGTTACTTCCAGAAAGGCCCCTTTTAAAAGTTCAAGATGATCTCCTTATTGACCTCCTCACAGCAAACTCGTTAGTGACCTTGATTATATTCACTAAATCTCTCCTGTTATGTAAGATAACATAATCACAGAAGTGATAGCCTGTTATCTTCAACCCACACTTAAGGGGAGGCAATAATACAAGGAGTGTACACGATGGGGAAGGAATATTGGGTGTGGTCTTAGATTTATACCAACCACGCCATATATTCAGGGAGAGAGGTACATAATTAAATTATGCACCATTTAAAAATGGTAAGTGATAGAAACTATCTACTTAGGATGCCATAAAGCTCAGAGGAGGGGCTCTTGGCCAAGTCTGAGGATATGAGAAATACTGGAGAATATGAACTGCCTAGAGTCTTGGAAGCTATTTACGACTAAAGTGGACAAAATAGTTTGAACTGGGCATGGATGAGCTCAGAATAGGTTTCAGAGAGAGAAAGCAGCCGTGGAGCAAGGTGAGAACCATGGGGAAACACTGCTTCAGAGGGGCAAGCAGGCAAGGGAAATTAGAAGAGCCATCAGAGAGGCACAAGGAGAATAAAGAGTAACACAGAAGCCAAAGAGGTAAAAGATCTTAAGAAGGAGTGAGTGATTACATTAGTTTCCTAAGGCTGTTGCAACAAAGTACCACAAACTGGGTGGCTCAAAACAACAAAAATGGAGGTGCCTGGGTGGCTCAGTTGTTAAGCATCTGCCTTCGGCTCAGGTCATGATCTCAGGGTCCTGGGATTGAGCCCTGCATTGGGCTCTCTGCTCAGCATGAAGCCTGCTTCTCCTTCTCCCACTCGCTCTGCTTGTGTTCCCTCTCTTGCTGTGTCTCTCTCTGTCAAATAAATAAATAAAATCTTTAAAAAAATGTATTCTTTTATAGTTCTGGAAACTGGAACTCTGAACTTAAGGTGTTAACATGGCCATGCTCTCTGTGAAGCTTCTGGAGGGGCAAATCTTAATCTCTCCTTGCTTCTTCTTAGCTTCTGGTAGTTGTTATAATCCTTGGCATTCCTTGGCTTGTAGATGCATCACTCCATTCTCTAACTTTGCCTTCACATAGTCTTCTCCCTGTGTGTCTATGTTCAAATACCCCTCTTCCAGTAAGGTCATCAGTCATTGGATCAGGACCCACCGAATTCCAGTAAGACTCATCTTAACTTGATTACATCTGCAAAATCTTAGGTCTAACTGAGGTCACATTCACAGGTTCTGGGAAGGACTTTAACTTATTGGTGGCAGGGAGCACAATTCAATCAATAATGTGCAAAGAAGAATAGAGAGTGCAGGAAAGGTAAAAATTGAAAAGTGACCCTTGGCTTTTCCAGGGGAACCTAGGGTGAGCTCTGCTTGAGGGTGAGACTTAAAAGCCAGATTGTAGTGGTTGGTTGGAGGGATGGGTGGTATAAAGATACAGATATGGAAGACAAGGAGAGAGAGTAGGTAATCTATAGGAACCTATGTCTGGGGTCAACTGAGGGGTTGGCAGTTTTTAGATAAAAGGGAAGTAAAGTAGAAAGACCACCATTGGGAACTCTCTGGTAACTGCAATAACCCAATGTTCATGGCCTCAATATTCTTCATGAATAAGAATTCAAGGCTGAAAAAGAGACAGTTGGTGAGGGTTTGGGCTCTGTATGAGGATGGTATTATTTTTAAATATTTGCTCAGAACTACAAGAAAGAGCCAACAAATGAGGCTGAAGAGTAGCTGAAGTTGGAAACTACAATGTGTGATGTGTTGCCTATAGACATCAGCAGCCAAGAAGTGCTTGGTGCAAAGATTGTAAATTAAACCAGTACTGGCCTTCTGCTGGAAGGCTGGGGCCAGGGTGGGCTACCTAATTTGCAAGACATGATGCAGAATGAAAATATGGAACCCCATGTTCAGATATCAGGAAAAATGTTTCCCTTTCTTCCACAGTCTCTCTCCTTTCCTGTCATAGTACTTTTCATCAGCTATTTAATGTCATGGTGGTCCCTCTGGCTTCAGGATACCTGTGGGATAAGAGCAGACATTCATAGGCCCTTGGGGCCCCACACCAGCACTTGGGGTGCAGTGAGCATGTGCTAATCTCCAGTCTTCCCCATCTACTATCCAGGACCCACTGGGGAGAAGGGCAGCAGTGGTTGCTGGGCAGGGGTTGGGAAACAGGCAGGTAGAAGACTATATACCAGGGATGTGAAGAGGTAGCTATAGGTGGGTCCACACAGGAGCAGAGCCTCCAAACACCTGACACATGCTTTATTGTCCCATTGGACTTCACCCACAAAACACAAATGCAAAGGTTGACTATTAGATTTTCAAGATGGCAAGCCATAAACTCAAGTGAGATGCCACTTTCTGAGCATGTAGCCTTGTATAACTGCAGTGGTCCCACATCCAGGAAACGGGCCACAGCTGTGTCAGAAGGCAGAGAGCGTGCAGCAGTGGATAATTTTGGGTTGATGATATTCCGAGGAAGAATATCCATAGGATTCTAGGTTGAGTACAGAAAGAAGAGATGTAGGGATGTTCTGATGAATGGAGTGAGTGCAGGAATCAGGTATTAGAAGTCTCGGTAAAGATGAAAAATAGCTGGGTGTCTAGAGTAATAAAGAGCTGAAAAGATAGGAAACTGTGATCTAAGATTGAGAAGTGAGAGTCTGACATTTTTGAGGCCATGGTAGAGGAGGCTGAAATGTAACAAAAAGAAAAGCACTCTGTTTGTGGCAGTGAAGGTGCCATGAGGACAGAGTGTTAATATAGAGGCCTGTCTTCTTCCTCCTTCCTTGTTCTCCTTCCAGACCCATCCTTCTCTCACTTCCCAAGATCCCTAGAAAATCAGAGGGAAAATTGAGTCACAGTGTTCTAACTTAATAGCATTTCTATTTCTAAGCATTTCATAAGGCTCCCAAAATGTACATACACAAATCATCAATTTGTGTGAGTGGAACACATGAAAACCTCCCCTGGAGCTAAAATATCACAGAACTGCTTTATTTTCTTCTAAAAAGAAACCACAAATGTGGTATCCAAGGCACATAAATGCAACAATTTGTTATTTGTGTGACCATTTTTTGTATCTCTAAAGGCAAAATGGAAATTTAAACATGCATAGTCAATGTAGCCTGTGTATTTAAGAAAACAGAAAAAATGCTTTAAAATATTTAAACTGTAGTGGAATATCATGTATTCCTATAAACACCTTTTGTCTTGAAAGGGAGATGAGAGCATAAGGCAATGTTGTTTTCTCCCGTTACGTTTTGTATTAAATTTATTTTAGGCATGTTTGATTGATATCACGTAACAAATGACTCTAGGGATGAGGCCGCTGAGCAAAAGTTGTTTCTAAAACGATCCTTTAAGGATGTTTTCTTATTGTCAAGGTTCATAAAATCAGCAAAGTGATGGAAAGAAGTATCTGAGAAAGAATATGAGAGGCAGGGCATATTATTACACAACTATAAGAAAGACATGAATATTAAAGAACTAGAATATCCTGATCGTTTTTCATTTAAAAAAATAGTGCCCACTAACAATCCCCAATTGAAATCTACATTTTACAGTACATCTTCACCTGTAGATGAAAATATTTACATAAAGAAAAGCCAGGAGACCAACTGGAAATCCCAATATATAGAAGCTAAAGGTTGAAGCGAATTTGTTAAAAGAAGTCCTGAGATTTTACTTTTTTCTCAGCAGGTGTAAGCTAAAACTGCCATATTGGAAGACCAAGTAACTGATATGGAAGAACACAGAAAAGGTCTGTGAGAATGTTACTATTTATTGCCATAAACACGTGAGTTGCACCTGGCTGGACTCTCTCCCTTCAACTTCCTGTGAAGTACAGTTAGATATTTCAAGTGGACATTTTGATGATAGGAAGAAGAAAGAGGAGAGTAGCAAATGATGACAGAGTTCCTGGGCCATTTGAATGCCATCTGGATTCCTAAGTGTGACCCTGTGCATATGCTTCTCTGATGATGTAAGAAACCAGTAGAGACCCACTAGCAATCTCTGGTCTTGAAGAGGATCAATTTCACAGCCTCTCCTAATGCCCCAGCTGAATTCTTAGTAAATTTTAATTATCAAATTGTCCTTGGTATTTCAAAATAGATGGAGTCATGCACAACTCAGATTTAGAGAGAGAGAGAGAGAGAGAGAGAGAGAGAGAGAAAGGACCCTGTTTCATGGAAGAGTCTCAATGCCAAAGTTTTCTGGATCTCTGTTCTGTTGAATGATAAGGTTCCTGTACAGGAAAAGAAAATCCCATTCAAATTTTACTTTTTTTAAAGATTTATTTATTTATTTGAGAGAGAGAGAAAGAAAGTGACAAAGAGAAGAAGAGAAAGGGGCAGAGGAAGAGGGGGAGAGAGAATCCCAAGCTGACCCTGAGCTGAGCGGAGCCCAATGCAGGGCTCCATCCCAGGACCCTGAGATCATGACCTGAGCCAAACCAAGAGTCAGTCACTTAACCGACTAAGCCACCCAGGCGCCCCTCAAATTTTAAATCAAAGTGCAGTTCATTGTATTTGGGTGATATAGAACTTGCACTCAGGGAAAATGTGCATTTATGTATTTGTATAATTAAAACAGATTTATCTATCTATTTATTTATTTTTAAGGTTTTATTTATTTATTTGACAGAGAGAGACACAGTGAGAGAGGGAACACAAGCAAGGGGAGTGGGAGAGGGAGAAACAGGCTTCCCGCAGAGCAGGGAGCCCGATGCGGGGCTCGATCCCAGGACCTTGGGACCATGACCTGAGCCGAAGGCAGATGCTTAACAACTGAGCCACCCAGGCGCTCTTAAAACAGATTTTAGAAACAGGTTTAAAAAGGATGTGTCCCAAAGAGCTGGTATCTTCTTAAAAGAAGCATGGGCTTCTGTATCATTTCTGTATCATTTCAGCTCAGAGCAATATGCTTGCTTCTCACCTAACAGGAGAGGGAAAGATCAATCAAACCGTTGGAGATCAGGGGTGTAAGTGCAAGTGAATTCCTTTCAGCTCATTCTGGTAGCTCCAACCGGGTATCAAATCTGCATCTCGGCACCATTAGATGGCCCAAAGTTCTTAATTACCAAACAAATGGAAACTTGCTGCCCGATGCTGTCAGCTCCTTTGCGTATCATTCTTCACAGGACATGAATGATTAATGGAATTTTCCCAACACAGTCAAAGTTGTTTGCTGATGGAATTAAAGCTGAAATTGGCAAGGTCCTAGTGGGAAGACTTTTGCTATAGTGTCACAAACCTGCCAAGCTCTCCAGATGAAAAATAAGAACAATTAGTGATGGCTCTGAGCAGTTTTGGATATTCTTAGGGTTTGATCCTCATGAAAGTCATCTTTATTTGAATGTAGTATTGGGGGAAGATACTGACATCCAGTCTTTTCTGTGGATTATAAACTTCAGTGACAAGGTCTGTGTCCTGAAGTAAGTACTGTGCCCAGGTAAGTAGTAAGGGGGCATCTTTCCAAAGCCTGAGCCAGAGAGCATGAACAAGGTCCAGTTCTGTTCATTTCAGCCCCATCGTGCCCCAAGTCCTAACACATTTCTGCTTAAGCTCAAAGCAGGTGGGCAGGGCATCAGGGGATGATGTTATCCTGGAAAGGGATGATTGTTAATGCCTCGCTTTATGAAGAGTTGTGGCTCTGGAGACAGAATCTTCTTAATGATTTAGATCAGGAAAACAAAGGGTTAACTGAAAGCAGTTTAACTAACCAGGCATAATTAATCATCTATTCCAGGGTTTTCTCTCAAACTCTGCCTTGCCATACAGAGTTACATACTTTTAATTCTGCATCTTGTAATTCCTTGCCAAAATTCTGCAAAACCAGCATTTGGTCTGACCCAACTCTGTTAACCCCCCTCGCTCAAGTTATCCATTCCACCCTCCCTAACAAAGATCACTGCACCTCGCTTTTTCTCTGCCAAGAGTAGCTTGCAAACTATCCTCCCTGTTTAATTATTTCCAAAATTGACAGTGACCTCTGTAGCATGGTGATAAATAGGGAATCAAGAGTCCAACATTCCAGGCACTTGGCTGTGACGATGCAGATGGCATTGACGCCTGAGCGTTAGGGCCAGGAACCTGCCTCCTTCATTATTAGAAAGTGGCTTGTGAACTTATGGACATTATTTCTGTGATACTAATCACACCAAATACACCTTACAGCCGACACACTTACACACTCTTTTGGTGATTAATCAATGCTGCCTTGTTATAATGAAGGCAAGATAGGTTTGGCAAAGGATGTAACTTCTTTATTTGTTTTTCTTTAAAATATACCTGTCCCAAATTACTGTCTCTGGTTGTCACCCTCTGTAAGATCATTTGTATGACTTCTTTTTTTCTTGTATTAGTGGGCCTTTTTTTTTTTAATTTTTTACTGTTATGTTAATCACCATACATTACATCATTAGTTTTTGATGTAGTGTTCCATGATTCATTGTTTGTGCATAACACCCAGTGCTCCACGCAGAATGTGCCCTCTTTAATACCCATCACCAGGCTACCCCATCCCCCCACCACCCTCCCCTCAGGATGTAACTTCTTAATCCCCACAGAGATGAAAATTTCAGATGTCCCTGTTTTGGGGTTCTACTGGGCATTATTGGCCCTCTGACTTGTAATTTTTAGCTTCCCTCAGCCAAATCAATGTGTAGTGTTATGTTTGGAATTTACAGGGTGGAATTAAGTCTGTGTTTATTCTCCTCAACGATGCACAGTTGAAACTGTACCCTTGGAAGGTGACTTTTCTCACTAGCTTCTGGAGTGGTTTCTGAATACTGGTTTCTGGTTTCTGAAACTTACATATGAGCCATCATGTAAAATGCTGAATCAGTATGGATTCAAGTCTCTGGAGGTAGTCAACTTGCTTAGATTTTCCAAAGAAGAGTTTCTGAGAAAGCAACTGTTGCACATCAGCATCTCTGTAGTGCTTAAGCTTGGAAGATGGGACAAGGTCATTTGCAAACATAAATAATATATATTGGTATCCACATACTAAGGGATTTGGCTTTGCAGTGTTGAGTCTTGGAAAGAAAGTGAAAAAACTCTCAGAAGATAATAGTTTCTTTGTATGTGGTGACACCAACCAAGCACCAGGTAAGATTCATGCTTGGTAAATGTTACTGATGCCAGTGTTGGTGTGAACAACAGGATATCAAAGAGTGTTTTGTTAATTTCAATTGGCAATAAGCCCCAACGAGTATGCCTTCTGTGTTGTTTTCAGGTTGCCTCTCGAAATCAGCTCCAAGTGCATAAAGTAAAGAACACATTTTGATCTTTTGAAGAGCTCACAGTGGAAGTCCTATAGTCTGTGCTTTGCAGGTCTTTCTACCTCTGAGTGAGATGGCAGATTTTCACAACTTCACTGATTCCACCAAAAGCTCGGGAAGCCATGCAGGCAGGCAAATGCAAGGTGATTAGCTAAAAAGCTGTGTAGATTAACTTCTTCTATTAGCATGTGGTTCCAGTTTGGACAAGGATGTGTGATTTCTCTCAGTTTGTTTCCAGCACCAGCAGAGATATATAGTCATCTCACTGGGAGAGCAGAAGGAACAACAGATCGCCAATGTCTTTAATCACCAGGGGAGTAGTTATTTTATAATACTCACATCCTTCCTTTGTGTTATTTTGCTATTGGTTTACAACAAATGACTTGAGCAAAACAGGGAGCAAAGCCCACAATATTTCAGAAAGAAAACGCTCTACATTCTTTCATAACTTAAAATTCAACTGGGTTTTAGTACAGCCTTTAAAATCTGGCTCCTAGGCATGCCTGGGTGGCTCAGTTGGTTAAGTGTCTGCCTTCAGCTCGGGTCATGATCCTGGGGTCCTGGGATGGAGCCCCACATCGGGCTTGTTGCTCAGAGGGATCCTGCTTCTCCCTCTGCCTGCTGTTCCCTCTGCTTGTATACTCTCTCTCTCTCTGGCAAATACATAAAATCTTTAAAAAAGAAATAAATAAATAAAAACTGGCTCCTCACTGAAATGAGGTGAATATACACAATCAGACAGAAATTGGGTAAACAGGAGAAGGTGGTTTCTTTCCTTGGATTTGTAGATTCTAGTGAGTAATAATTCTTAAAGATAAAGGTAAGAATCAGAGAATATCTAACAGAGCATGAAGTAAGGTCCTCAGATAACATGCCTCCCCTCCCTTTAAGGTACACATGATATCAAGGCAAACTAAGGTCTAAAGACCTTGATATGGCACATACCAGTCTGGTGACCGCCAGAACTGAACAAAGCTCTTGTCACTTATTAGCTGTGTGACTTGAGCAAGTTCATTTACCTCTTTGGGCTTTGATTTCCTCATTAGTGAGATGCAATAAAAATATTTGATATACAATCATGATAGTAACTCAAAGAGGTAAGCTAAGTAAATGGAAAGCACTGTGCCTAAAACCTAGGAAGCACTCAATCAGTTGGCAATATTATTGCTATTTGGATTGCTGTATCGATCATTATCATTATTATGGGATGAAAATTCTGGTTCTTCAATAATTATTCAACACCGAATGGCCTGAATGTTTTTGGTGCACAAATAGCTGAGTTGACTTGATACTACAATTGGAAGGTGTGTGTGTGGGTGTGTGAGTGAGTGTACATGCCAAATCTGAGACCAGAGTTCAGCACTTTCCATGGTTCAGTTAATTTGATGATAGAGAGTTGAGGCCTCTAGAATAAAAAGCCAATGGGTTATTGCGCCCAGTGATTCCATAAAACTTATACGTCAGAAAGAGAGGGGAATGATCCATTCTTTAAACTTGCCCTCCCTGAGATAATTGCTTACAATTAACTCCTGTTTTACTTTTCTCTTCCTGCCACGACCAAGTTTTTAATCAGATATTCTGTAATTGTGAGTCTTTTGTTTGTTTGCTTGCTTGTTTATTAGCAAACCTAAAAAAATTCATGAGAATATTTACAATAAGAAATCAAGGCTACAGGGGCACCTGGGTGGCTCAGTTGGTTAAACGTCTTATTTTGGCTCAGATCATGATCCCAGGGTCCTGGAATCGAACCTCGCAGTGGGTTCCCTGCTCGACAGGGAGCCTGCTTCTCCCTCTCCCACTCCCCCTGCTTGTGTTCCCTCTCTCACTGTGTCTCTCTCTGTCAAATAAATACATAAAATCTTAAAAAAAAAGAAAAAAGAAAAACAAACATTATTAGGTAAATGAACTTGCTCAAATGGGAGAAGGAGAAGCAGACTCCCCGCTGAACTCCCCGCTGAACAGGAAGCCTGATGTGGGGCTCGATCCCAGGACCCTAGGATCATGACCTGAGCTGAAGGCAGAAGCTTAATGACTGAGCCACCCAGGCGCCCCAGAGTGAATTGATTTTTAGTCAGAAATATAAACCATAATTTAATTGACTTTGATCAAATTGTTTCAATGTTCTAAATTTGGCAAACATTTCCAAAATTCTCTTTAGAATCCTGAGAATATTGTGTCTCCTCTCTGAGCTAATTTTACTCATCTTTGAAGCTCTCCAGGCCTCTTAAAATTCTACAGGTGTATGATTGTAACCATTTACTACCATACAGAATTTATTTGCTGGTATTATGTTCTAAAAAGTAATTGGTTATGATGCTTGTTCACTAGGGCCTAGGAGGGCAATAATCTTTACTATCATACAAAGGCACTCATGCTTTCTTTGTTTCTATTATTATGTTCTCTGAAGGGATTGGTCATGACTCCCATTCAGTTAGTGAGCATGAGATTCACCTTTTTGACTCTTCACTTCATCAGAACTTGGGCTGGTGGTTTCCCAAACCCAAATGACATGGACATTTTTCTTTTATTCTTTACAATGAAACTAATCAACAAAAAGTCAATCAATCAGTTAATCAATCAAGGAATTGAGGTTAGTCTCATTTTCTTTGGCTTCTATTTCTTGGATATTTTCATCATGGACCTGAAGAGCTGCTTCTCAGGTTGATTTATCATAGTCAAATTCTGATAAAAAGCACCCAAAACTCCATCTACATGGATATCAGAAAAGAGCCAGGTAGAACATTAGAGGCCTTTGATTTGAACCACCAGTCATTAGGGACTCCTTTTGGTTAAAAGTCAGGGGCAGGGGGGTGCGTGGGTGGCTCAGTCGGTTAAGCTTCTGCTTCGGCTCAGGTCACAATCCCGGGGTCCTGGGATCCAGCCCCGCATCAGGCTCCCTGCTCAGTGGGGAGTCTGCTTCTCCCTCTCCCACTCCCCCTGCTTGTGTTTCCTCTCTTGCTGTGTCTCTCTCTGTCAAATAAATAAATGCAGTCTTTAAAAAAAGAGGTCAGGGGAAGGATCAGAAGGTGGGGAAAGAAAGAACAGAGGCAGAGAGTACCCTCAATATTATACTATTTTGAGATTGTTCTGTGGCTCATCAAAATATCTTTTCAATCTGAGAGCTTTTACAATAGCCTTGTGATCCTACTCCCAGAATATTGCCACCTTGTGTTAAACATTTAGAAAGTGCATCAGAGATACAACCGTGAAAATAAACCAACAGCACATTCAAATAACACCCACTGTGAACCTGCCCACCTCATTCTTTTTGTTGTTGTTTGGTTTCTTTTGGATGAAAAATTGAGAGAAAAGGGAGACAATTGGTTATAAGGAAAACACAAAGAAAGAAAACCCCATCAAAACCAGACTTTCCACCAGGGCAGGTAAGCCTTCCAAAGGAGAACCACCTGCCTGGTGAATAATGCAGAACTGAGCCAATGGTTTCATTCCACCATAACGCTTGACCTCATATTCATTTCCAACTCCCAGTGTTAGGAGTAAAGCATGTCCACAACAGCTGTCAAATTCTTGATTCTCTTCTCCCAGGACCTGCTTTTTTACCACTCTGGAGATGTAAGACCCCATATCAATGAGCCACATGTGTGACTTCTCTGTTAACACTCACTCCTGGGACACAGGGGAGTGAGGCTGAGTGGTTGGAAACTTCCTCTTAAGTACTTAGAAGAGAGACCTACTAATGCACCTCCAGGCAACATAATGCACACATTCTACAGCAGTGCAAAAATGTGCTCCTTTCCAAATTATGGCAGCCTAGCCCTTGAGAGCCATGCTCTTGGAAGTGTATCCTAGCTTGGCTCTATTTTTGAAATGTAGCTGCTAAGCCTTCAGGTTGGTTCTGTGCTTTCTAACAACTCATTGTACTGAAGTTCTTTGCAGGCGATGAGTAGATATTCCATCAAAGGATTTCTCTGCACTCTTTGGAAAGTAGTCAAATGTTTGCTGATGAAATAATGGGAAGAAGATTGTGATAATATTTGGGATGATTAGATTCACTGCTCAAAGGCTTAACACAAAATGCATTGGTACCTAGTTTTCTTGAGCTCTGTATTATTGTGGACTTTAGCTATCTGTGCCTGCCCATGTTTGACCAATCAAAACTTGTATTATAGTAAAAACCAACTTTAGATTAGTACTTAGGAGACCAAAGCTAATAGTGTTTGGCACTAACTATTTGACAATGGGTTAGTCTTCTTCATCTCTGTGTTCAACTGTCTCATCCCATGAGAAGGAAATGTTGGGCTGAGTTATTTCAAAGTTTCCTTATAACTCTGAAAATCAGTGATTATCACTCTAATATATGTGCTAATAAAATAAATTAATTTATTTTATTATTCATGAACTTCTAATAATAATTAGGCATCTCAGACTCAATTTTTTAAAGATGTATTTATTTTATCTTGAGAGGGGAGGAGGAACAAAGAGAGAATCTTCAAGCAGACTCCTTGCTGAGCATGGAGCCCCCTGCAGGGCTTGATCCCACAACCCATGAGGTCATGACCTAAGCTGAAACCAAGAGTCAGTCGCTTAACTGACTGAGCCACCCAGGTACCGCCAGACTGAATTTTTTTAAATTCAAGAACAACACACACACATGAAGGAAGTAAGGGAAGAGAGAAAAGAAAGGAAGAAACCTTAGCAGCAGCAGCATCACAGGGGAAGATAAAAAATAAAAAGGATGTATACCTGTTCCAAATGCTTATAGAGTGGGGCTAAAAGATTAGATTCAGAAAGCAGAGTGCTTAGGTCCACATCTGACCTCAACTACCTACATACTGAGTGACTTCCATCAAACTGCACGTTTTCCTATGTGCTTCAGTTTTCTCATCTACAAAATGCTAACAGGTAGCTTACCTCATGGGGATTAGATCACATGTACGCTCAAGACAAAATAATCCACTCTGCAATTTCAAAAAATACTTTTATTTTATTTTAAAGATTTTATTTATTTATTTGTCAGAGAGAGAGAGAGAGAGAGAGAGAGCACAAGCAGGAAGAGTGGTAGGCAGAGGGAGAAGCAGGCTCCCTGTTGATCAAGGAGTCCAGTATGGGACTTGATCCTGAGCCAAAAGGCAGATGCTTAACTGACTTGAGCCATCCAGGCGTCCCTCAGGAAATACTTTTAGATGAAAAAACAACAAAAAAAGTATATTCTTTAAAAAAAATATATATATATATTTATTTATTTAAGAGAAAGCACCTGTGAGCAGGGGAAGGGCAAAAGGGAGAGGCAGAGTGAGAGGATCTTGGGCAGACTCCATACTGAGATGGAGCCTGCTATGGGGCTCAATCCCAAGACCCTGAGATTATGACCTGAGCCGAAATCAAGAGTCAGACACAACCTACTGAGCCACCCAGGTGCCCCCAAAGTATACTCTTAATGAGAGAAATAACAAGAGACATATGTGTTTACTTATTTTTCCAAAGAGAAACATTTGAAGGTTAATCAGAAATGAATTAGGAAGGTTCTCAGAAGACAGTGTGTGGGGAATAGGGTGGAGACAAGATGAATGAGAGAGTTGAGCAATTACATCTTTTTAGGTTTGACTTCCAGTGATGCAAATATTTACATATATAAAGAATGACACCAAGTCAAAGGGAAAAAAAATTCAACTGAACATGGAATAAAATAGAAAGAAACTGAACTTCTAATGAAGTTTATAATAGAACATGGAGAAAATAATTATTTCAATTAACTTTTGAACACTATTCTGATATACATTTTGTGCATGTGTGAAATGTTTTCTGGGGGTAGGAAAAACTGCAAACAAATCTTAAATTTATACAGAAGTATTTTTATTGTAATTTTGAATCTCTTTGTTTTCTATATTGTTGGAGTGGGATCCAAGAATTTCACTGTAAGGAAAATGTTAGATTTTTTTTTTAATTTAACTAAAAGTCTATAGTGTTAAGTTTGTCTTGGAAATATCAAACCAAACTCACAATTTATATATGATTGTGTTTTTATTTTTATCTATGTATGTATCCATGTGTGTATCTATCTATCATTGTATCCTAGGAACAAGATATTCCAGTAGCAGGGAAGACATCTAACACTCAGATCTTGGTTTTTAAGTACAACTGCTATCTTTGAATAAAGCGATGAGGGAGACTCCTCTTAGAGAAATAGTTATTTTCAGATTTTGTTCAGAAAAAGTAAAGGTGAGACTGTATGTAGCACATGGTTATGAAAGAAAATAAGGAAATATGTTAAAAAGACATAAAATCCAGAGTTAAGGAACTCCCGCTGTCCAAATTTGGTACATCAAAAAGAAAAACGATGATGATTTTTATACTTTATTACAATACATTAAAAACCTGAGCCCATAGGGGCATTAAAAATGAATAGCAAATATATAAAGGAGAAAGTGTGCAGCTCTTCTTTTTAGATGCTAGCTAATAATGGTAAAAGGAATAATAAAACTAGAAGATCACCGACTTGCATCCCCAATGTTTGCATCCCCCAGTTACTGATATCCCCAAGGATTACCAATAGAGGTTAAAACCATAAAGTGAAAGACTGAGAATAAGTTATTTACACAATACCGAAGTATTACTGTTGTAGAAGAATAATGGCTTTTCCAAAGATGTCCATGTCCTAATCCCTGCAGTGTGTGAAAAGGTTAGGTTATATGGCAAAAGGGAATAATGGTTGCAGGTAGAATTAAAGTTGCTATTCCTCTGACTTTACAGTATCGGAATTATGTTGGATTATCTGAATAGTACGAATTTTATTGTAGGGTCCCTAAAAATAGAACAGGGAGATAGAGAAAAGGTAAAAGAAACGTGATTTGAGAGAGACTTGACCAGCTCTTGCTGGCTATGAAGATGGGGCAGAGCGTGATGAGCCAGGAAATGCAGGTGGCTTCTAAATGATGGAAGATTCGAAAGGAAACAGGTTCTCCCTGGAAACCTCCAGAAAGGAAGCCCTATCCACACACTGATTTTTGTCCAGTGAGATCCGTGTTGGACTTCTAACTACAGAACTGTAAATGATGATTTGTGTTGTTTTCTGGTACTAAGTGTGTGGTAAGTTGTTACAGGCACTATGGAAACAAATACAATTATCCTAGGAGCACTTCTCAATTATAAAAGGAAAAACATACTGCCACAGTGGATACTTAGCAATTACCACAATAATAACATTAACAAATGAAACAGCTTCCCCAATAAAAGGACCATTTGACATGATGTGGTTCCTATGTGATGTATAACGAAATACCCACTACCTATGGAGTGATCTTGCAAAAATGCTTAGCATAAACCTAATCAGTCCTCTGTATCTCATTTCTAGCTTAAAAAAAAAATACAGGGGATAGGAGAAAAAGATAAACAATACCTTGTGAAAACAATATAACAAATCTAAAACGAAGCACAATCTATAATCAGCTGGCCTAAAGTCTTTTATAAAGTCAATTTTATTTTTTTAAAGATTTTATTTATTTATTTACTTATTTATTTGATAACGAGAGAGAGAGCACAAGCAGGGGGAGCAGCAGAGGGAGAGGGAGAAGCAGGCTCCCCGCTGAGCAGGGAGCCGGATGCGAGGCTAGATCTCAGGACCCTGGGTTCATGACCTGAGCTGAAGGCAGATGCTTAGCCGACTGAGCCACCCAAGCACCCCTATAAAGTCAATTTTATTAAAAAAAAGAAACTAAAGAGAAAAAGATCAAAGACAACCTGTGAACCTTGAGTGGATTTTCATTCAAAAAACTATTTATAAAAGACATTTTGGGGGCAATTGGGGAATTCATATATGGATTATATATTAGATGTTAGATAATATGATGAAATTTTATTTATTTTTAAGATTTTATTTATTTATTTGTGCAAAAGAGAGAGCACAAGCAGGGGGTAGCAGCAGGCAGAGGGAGAAGCAGACTCCCCGCTGAGCAGGGAGCCCAATGCAGGACTTGATCCCAAGACCCCAGGATCATGACCTCAGCAGAAAGCAGATGCTTAACCTACTGAGACACCAGGGCATCCTATAATGAAACTTTAATATTCTTAGATGTCATGATGGCACTGTGGCTAGGTATGTTCTTCTTCCTAGAAGGCGCATAGGGAAGTATTTTATAGTAAAGTGTCATTCTATCTGAAATTTAAATATAAATTTAAATGATTCATCAAATCACACACATGCAAAAATGGAATATATCAAAATGTTTACAACTGTTTAATCAAAGTGATTACTATTTGTATGTTTACTGTGTTATTTCATTAACTTATATTTGACACTGTTCAAAACAAATGTGGGGAGAAAATAAGTAAAGTATTTCAAGTTATGGAACGTTTTAAATAGACAATTGAGCTAAAAGTATCAGAAGGGTCTGAGGAACAAAGATATGATTGTCTAGAGTTTAGATCATGTTGCCAGTTAAAGAAATCAGATATTTAAACTGCTTAGAAGATTTTCAGGTACTCATGAGTCTTAATAAATCTTAGCTTGTGCTTCCATAGCTCACCTGTGGGCCTGTGCTTTGTCAGACTAGTGAGGGTTTTCCAAGACACGTGGACAAACAGCACACAACTAATAGCAGTCAAAATAGTAAAGCAAAGCAATTATGCAAGAAGGTAACAATCAACAAAAGTAAAATATTAATACAAACTTACTAGCAATTAAAAACCAAGAACAACTCAATAAGATACTAATGATGCACTGATAACAAAGCTTATTTCCTGGAAACTCTGGGAATTCTAACCATCTGCTTGCATACTTAAATGGTAGGGGCTTCACAGCATTGAGAAGCTTTTTGTAGCAGCCAGACTTCCTGGCACCATACTGGATTAAAGTCTAAGAGGAAACTCCCTTAGCATGCTAATTTTAGTTTATCAGTATCACATAGTAGTGGCTCTTCATAACTCATTTAATAGCTGCTCACATCCAGTGGGATTTCATGTCATTTGCATATAGGCAGCACACAATAAATTCCAAAATTTTTGGTGGGTTCTTGGGCCTTCTGGAAGACTCTAGACTTTATAGCCCACCAGCGGACCAAAAACTTCACTTTGAGAACTACTTTTTTAGAGCACAAACATTGCAACAAAATTCAGGTGATTCTGTGCATCTAAAACATAGAGGTACCTGGATTTGAGTGAGGTATATGTACCACTTAAGGGTCCTCACTTCTCTTTTCTGAAAGGTCGTTGGGTGAGGCATTCTTCTTCACTTTTGCTAATTTTCTCTTTTACTCTTTCACATGAATTCTGACATTGAACAGATTGAATGCCATCCAATCAGTGCTAACATGGAAAGCATCAATATCGAGGAATTCATCTGCTTAGAAACAAAGGCCCACCCTTATTTTAACCTTACCTCATGTAGAAGGCAACTGGACATAACTGGTATCAACTCCTTTGAGTTGTTTTAATAAATATGTGTAGTTGTGGTAAGGATCTTAACAAGCCCTCTAAAGGCCTTGCCTCTTTGACCAACCCCCTGCAAGCTTTCCAAGGTTGGAAGTTCTGTCCTGAAGAAAAGAACTGCCCAACAAGAGACTACCACATCCTTTGCCTTTTATTTTTTTTTTATTTTTTTTTAAAGGTTTTATTTATTTTTTTGAGAGAGAGAGAGAATGAGAGAAAGCATGAGAGGGAAGAGGGTCAGAGGGAGGAGCAGACTCCCCGCTGAGCAGGAAGCCCGATGTGGGACTCGATCCTGGGACTCCAGGATCACGACCTGAGCCGAAGGCAGTAGCTTAACCAACTGAGCCACCCAGGCACCCACATCCTTTGCCTTTTAAAGTGTAGCATTGCCACACTTGAGGGATTATAACAGACTCAACGCTTCTGAAAGTAATGGGATTGCTCTGGCATCACAGTTCACTGGCTAGCCTCATTTTGGAAAATTCATCTCTTTTCATGTTGTTACAGTAAGGTGAGGCAGGCCTAACCTATGAGAAGTGAGTTCTGATATTCTGCAAGAGAGGCTTAGGGTAGCCCAAGAAAATATGTGCAAATGAGCTTGAAGAGGCAGCTGAGTAAAACAATCTGAGATTTCCCGGTAGGCCCAGAAGAGTCAGATTTTTTAGTTATGTGTCATCGTCACTGAAAACAAGTAAGAAACTGTGATGTTGAGAGTCTGGTGACAGTGTGCATTGTGGGAGTTGCAGACATTCACACCTGCTCACCTCTGGGCCTGGTCAATAGGGAGATGGGGACATTCTTTACCTCAGAACTGGCTGATTCAGCAACCATTCATTTTGCATCTACTCTGTAGCAATTGCTGCAGTAAATCAAGAAATGCACTGTAGACTACAGTGGTTTGTTGACAGCTAGGAAAGGAAATTCAAGGAAATGTCCAGAAATTATAACTAAGTATAGTGTCATGGCAGATTTGTACAGAGCAAGGGTTTGGGGAGGAGAAAGGGAAAGAGACATACAATCTTCTAGGGTAGGGGGAGATATCAGGTAAACTTTTCTGTGAAGATATGAAGCTTAAGTGGAGTTTTGAAGGATCAGTATCCAGGCAAAGGGAACAGGCTGAGCAGGAGTGGTGCTATCTGGAAATGCTATGGGATTTGGTATAACCTGGGGAAGTGGGTGGTGGGAGCTGATGTTAAGTTCATGAAGAGCTGTGTAGGAGGTGGCACCAGGCTGCCAAGGGCAGATCGGCATTTTAGACACATCTCCGGGGCAGCAGTGTGGTAGCAAATGGGAAGAGGGATGGTATTGGAGACCAGGGATATTAATTCGCTGGCTATTATGGTAATCCAAGAGAAGCCTCAAGAAGGACTGAGTTAAAACAGGGGTTGTGCTAAAGATGTGGAGATGCTGGTACAAGTAGAAACAAGAAAGTTAAACCACATACTCAAGAGTCTTTTGTCCTGGACTAGATGGAAGGAGTCAGGGATGGGGCTGTGCACAAAACTGTGTTGGTATTTAACAGCCACAACTGAGGGGGTGCCATTCACACTGTAGCTTTCTCAAATTTGTATGTTTATTAAGACAATATTCCATTAAGGTATTGTCTTTCAAACACCAGTGTGTATACAATTTTCTGATAGAAAAAATTGACTCACAGAGGGGTGCCTTTTTAAATTTGTATAAGGATCATATGGGTTGGGGGATTTTAGATAACTAGTAAACTCCTGAACTGTTAGGTAACTGCTGTTGAGGGGCCATATGAGATCCATACCCATCTTAAAGATGGTGCTGTGATATTTGAGGATATGATTTGATTTAGTGTGTCCAAATGTATACTAGGCAAGGCCAGGTCACAGCCTGGTTGTACTAAATAACTGCAAATAAAATTGTGTCTCTATAACATAGTTATGCTTTCGGTTCCCACTGATGGTCAAGAGCGATGCCAATGGCACTTGTCCAAGAAAGGATGATAAATATCATTAGGGTCCTGGTTCTATGATCAAGACCACAAACACGGTACAGGAGGGAGAAAGGGGAAGGGCCAATTTGGGCATTAAAAAGAGCCTAGTTTGTAGGACCATTTTCCACAGAAAATGTACACATATATTCATAAATATCTGAACAATGCTGTTCATTTCGTCATTGATAGGGTAGTGAAAATTGAAACCAGGCTAAATATTCATCAAGACAAAAAATGTTTAAATAAATCATGGTACATCTGTGCTGTGGAATACTATGCAGCTGTTTAAAGAATGTCCTAAATCCACAAGACCTTCTGAAACAAAGGACGTACTATATGTTGGCTAATTGAATTTAAATAAAAAAAATGTTCAGTACAAAAAAAAATCTACAATACCTGTAATGGAAAGATGTCTGAGAGATATTTTTCAAGAAAAGGACAAGCTACTAATTAGAATGTAGAGCATGATAAAATAGGGTATTTTTGTAAATGCGCAAGAAAACATCTTAAGAATCTACAGCAAACCTTAACTGATGCTTTCATTGGGGAATGGCATTGAGATCTGCAGGCTGGAGGTAAAAGGGGATTTTCATTGTAGACCAATGCTGTCTAAAAGAACCATCCATGATGATGAACACTTGAAATGTGGCCAGTACCATGAAGGAACTGAATATTTTTTACTTTATGGAGTGTTGATTAATTTCAAGACTAATATACATTTCTTTTATAATTATAAAAAAAAATCACAGCAATAAAATATGGGGGCAGGGTAGGAAGACACAATGCAATTTTTTTGTTTTGTTTTTATTTTTATTTTTTTACTTTTTTTATTATGTTAAGTTAGCCACCATACAGTACATCATTAGTTTTTGATGTAGTGCTCAGTGATTCATCAGTTGCATACAATGCCCAGTACTCATCACAACACAGGCCCCTTCTCAATACCTATCACCTGGCTAACCCATCCCTCTACCCTCCTCCCCTCTGAAACCCTCAGTTTGTTTCCTGGAGTCCATAGAAAGGGAGGCAAACCATGGGAGACTATGGACTCCGATTTTTAAATTTCTGAGTTCAAATTCCTTTATTTTTGCTTATAGAAAACATAGGTCATGTTGCTTGAAAAATGCATGGATAGGTTAAGATATTGCGAATATGTATAAATGAGTCAGAGAAACATACAAATGCCCCTATGGGGAAAGAAAAGAAAAGATGAAAATTCCGGAGTTTAGTTTCCTAACTACTGTCCCTGAACCATAGTGTTTTTCTGGGGTCACAGCATCACATCCCGGACTTCTCCCTAACTAGCTAATGAGGTCGACTGATGGATAGAGCCGGGACTGGAGCCATCTGAGGTTGGACTCGGAGGACAGAATTTCTCTGGTTACAAATAAGGCTACTTTAACCCCCAGGTCCTAGAAAGCTGACTTTCTCAGGTGGGAATTTCAGACAGAAGTTGAATGTCAGAGAGCCGAGGAGTGGCATTCTGAAGGTCCACTGTTTCTGAACATCAGGTTGAGCTCAACAGCGTCAATATCCATCTGCAGTTCATTGATGGTGGCAAGCTATTTCTCTTCTGATATAGTTTCCAAAAGTGAGAAGCTCACCACTGCTTTCTTAGTGATCAGTGGATTGATAGAAAGGAAAAGGAATCAACAGGATGCCCTTAACAGGTGCTTGCTATAAGCGGGGCCACAATTCAGATTGTGCCAAGTGGGTGCCCATGAAGCCCCGAGTCAGCAAACTGGACTGTTTGTTTAATTTAGAGATGCTTCACTGAGCCATTGGATGTCCCACCACTTGCTGGAAACATTGCAAAAATAGATACACCTCGCAGGTTACTGTAAGAAGGAATACTTGACTATTGAAACACGACATAATTTAAAAGTTCATCAGTTGAAATGAAAAACCAAGTTGTGTTTTCATCTGGGAAGGACTGCAGAGAGTTGATCCCTGCCAGTGTTAACAGAAGCGGGATGTGCTCACATTACTTATAAACTCAAAGGAGACACAACCCTGATTTTATAGCATAACCGCTGCACTCCAAGGTATCCTTACTTCTAAGTAAAATAATTCAGCAGAAAACAATTAGCCTTTTAAGGAGCTAGTCATAGTCTACATTTTCAGAACCAAATAATGTCACCTAAGTAAGTTTACTTGTGATAACAAAATTTACATTTGTTTGGCATATTGCGCTGCGCTATTTGAAATTGCTAATACTCCTCTAAAGCTGCTTTATACAGGAAAACAAATTAAATCTGCCAATTGTAAAGAAATTGCATCAATATATGAGATGTTAAAACATACGATGTTTCTTTTTAAGTACTTTCTTAAGGCAGGCCTTAAGGAATAGATGATAAAGAATGTGAAGTTTGTTGCTTATTTTAGCCTTCCCAAAGCCATTTATAATTACAAATGCCATCCTGAGTGGGCTCTGGAGTAGAAGTGGCATCTTCATTGTGTGTTTAAACACCAGCCTGCATCAGTGGATCAGAACGGAGCATAATGCTGAGAGTTTCTGATCTAACATAGTAGTTTCTGGGGAAAATAAACCTTTTTCCATATTAGGCCTCAGAGAACATACCCATTAAAAGTTCCATTTGAGGGAAGTCACCATTTGTATAATTGATCAATTTAGCCCGTTTGAAAGGTTTGTCATATTAAAAGGGAAAATCCTTATAAACCTGGAATAGTAAATGTTTTTGAAAAATTCCCATGTTTCATCAGTCATTGAAATGATGCATTGAATTTGAATCTCCTTTAACAGGCATGACATCATGGCCCACAGGAGAGAGCTGAAATTAATCAAGGTAATTCTGTTGTATGACCTACTTTGGCATTTTCATCTGATGGAGGCAGGAAATGGGCTGGCTAATAGTCCATTTTGGAGTAGACTAAGATCTTAGCAATTCCATATTTAAGGAGGTTAATAGGATACTAATTGGGGCCCAGGTGAAAAGTTCACAAGAAAAATGAACTCACCTGGATATGAGGACTCTGCGCAGCCCAGTGGCCTCCCCTTTACAAGGACTCTTCCTAACGGCTTCACCTTGGAGCTCAGAGGGGAAGAAATCTCACACCTTGGGAGATTTGCACAGCCAGCATTCTGTCTCCTGGCCCCTCGGTAACAATGTCTGGCCAAATGCCAGGGTCACAGGCCACTAGCAAGATCAGCATTCTGCTCCTTATGAAACGGAAGTAAAGGAAAAATTCCAAAGGAGGAAAATTCATATTGAAAATAAGGCCTGTCTCAGGGCTTTTACGAACTTTTAGGAAAATCACATGTTTGTTAAGACTTAAGCCCCAATTTAAAAAAAAATCATCAACTTCTTTTCATCACCTATGTAGAAGTAAAATTAAACATTTGTTTTAAACACAAAAATCCTAAGCTTGGGTCATTATTATTGTCTAGCTAGTGGCTCTATTCATCAAGGCCAATATGGAAGGCATGATAATATTCTTTCTCCATTTTCTCCCCTGTAAATATTTGCAATAACTCCCGGGTGACTTGGGAAATTTGTCAATGGAAAAGGCAGGTCTCTGAAATATGTCAGCCTCTCCCTATGGCCTTGTGGCTGCTCCAGCAATGCTAGACCATCCCAACGCTGCCTCAAAAATGTTATCACTTCTCACTTTGTTTTCATTATAGTTTATCCTCAGTAACATGTGGTGCTTTCCTTAATATTTCCTTAGCTTTTGATGCACCGAAAGAGTTAATAATTTTTCTACCGTAAAGGCTTATGGCATGTCTTTCAGTCTCCCTCTCAATGTGCAATTCGTCTTCCAAGTTTCCAGAAGCGCCTGAGATTTTTAAAAAACAGCTGTAATCTGCAGTCATTGATGGTGGAGTCGATTGTTTGCCAAACTATTACCATAACTGTCAACCAAAATCAGAAAAATAATCTCATTGTGCTGGACAGATGCGTTTCCTGCATTATTGATATAGTCACTCCAGAGTAATAGAGAAATATAAAGCATTGTTCTATTTACAAAAGGAGATTGGCCAAGTCCTTGAAAGTGAGCACGAGGGACAGGCACTTACGGGAAGTGAGATATAGTCAACTCAGTAAAATTTATGTGTCAGGGCCACGTGAGCTCCAGAGTCAGCAGTAGGATCCCAGAGCTTCCCCTCCACTTGCTTTCAGGCCAGTTTTGTAGTTTGTTAGGTAGAGTCATGTGGAATTTGTTGGGCGTGCTTTACCCCAACGGTTTCCCTGAATGTGCACACCATTCTAACGTGTTCACGGCACATCTCTGGTCATTGAATGAGTTGCTCCAGAACACTACATTACAGAGTAATCAGATTTGTTTATTTCAAGTGACGATCCCAACATTCCACGGGAGCAATGAGTTAAATATACCTTAGGCCTGCTGGCTCTTTGAAGAGGGTCAGTCTTCTTAGATGCTCAGCAACTGCTCCACCATCATCTGCGCTGTGAATAATGCTGAGTGATTCTATTTGTTGAGCACACAAACCGTGAAGTACCAGGCACTTCACATTTATTATCTCTAATCCACAGAACACGCTGACCAAGGTAGGGATATCTTTTTCAATCTCCATTTTACTGTGCAAGAAATCGATGAGCAAAGAGGTTCCAGAGATTGCCTGAGGTCACACAGCTCTTAAATAATTGATCTGGAATTTGAACCCAGGCCTACCTTAAGAACACAGTTCTATGAGATCATGCTCCTTTCCATTTTACTGAGATACATGCAAAAAATATATTATGCTTTGGAGTATTTGTTTCCGTCCAATGCACCCTCCTCTAATATTTAAAATCACACACATTCAAACACACAGACACACACACACACACCACCATTTTCCTTACAGAAGAAAAAAAAAAGTGCCAACATTCCCCTGTTATGCACTAACAGGCATTTGACAAGATGGGTGAAGACCACAGCACAAGTTCATAAACTGGGCCAGCACAAGCACCTAGACTCTCCTGAGTAAGATGTTTCCAGATATTTCTGGACAGAAGTTTGTGAATGCTGACAGTTCCATCCTGAGTCCAAGGCAGGCAGCCCAAAAGTCCAAATTCTAACCTGGTCTACTCAAAGTCTCTATGGCTTAGTTTCCTCTCTTTTTATGAAAAGGTATAAACTTGGCATACCTTTTAGAAACAATATGAGAGTTTATTTATTAACAACTATGTTGTAAAGAGAAATTCCTATGAAAATGTTGTATTGTGTCCTTCGTAGAAACTTAAATTAATATTAAAATTAAAGGCCATGTGATAAATTAATTCACACCCTTCCCCCAAAGTTCATTATTATTGGTGTGTTTCCTTTTGTTAATTATTATTTCCAGGGAAATGTGTCAGTGTTTTGAGATTCCGAGAAAAAAGTGGGCATGGATAGTGAAGTGAGTTGGAAAGGTCTGTTATACGGCTACCTCAAATTATTTATTTTAACTTCAACCAGGGTGTGATGGCTTTAATCCAACCACACTCTTGCCATACTTGAACCCTTGTCTTGCCATGGGAAGACATTGGGGAGTAGAGCACACGGACTGGCCCTCTGACCCGCAGTCTCAATCCTGTGGCCAGAAGCAGCTGAGTGAATTAGACACTGCAGTGGAGTGGGGCCTCCGGCATTATTTGGGAATGAATCATCCACAGAAACAAGAGCACAGGTTATAGGTCTCTGGGAAACTGCAGCAGATTAAACTCTGTCTGATCTGGCTGCTTTCTTCACTCATCCAGGGTCCCTCAAGTTGAGAATTGGTCAACCTGAGGTAAGACAGAAAAGCAGATCCCACAAGTTTGAAAGGCAAAGAATGATGACAGGCCATAAGTACGGAAGGAAATGAAATGGAGGGGGAAAAATGTCTTGTTTAAAAAAAAAATCAGGAGCGCCTGGGTGTCTCAGTCGTTAAGCATCTGCCTCTGGCTCAGGTCATGATCCCAGGGGCCTGGGATCGAGCTCCTCTTTGGGCTCCCTGCTCAGCGGGAGGCCTGCTTCTCCCTCTCCCACTCCCCCTGCTTGTGTTCCCTCTCTTGCTGTCTCTCTCTCTCCGTCAGAAAAATAAAATCTTTAAAAAATCAAAGATATTCCACACACATATGCACACCACACATACAGATACTTTATTCATGTTCACATGAAGATATCTTGCCCTCCTCAAAACATCTTCCAAAACAGGAAGGACCTATTATTTGACATAGCCCATTTCCAAAAGGTAATGTTTCGGGCGCCTGGGTGGCTCAGTTGGTTAAGTGACTGCCTTCGGCTCAGGTCATGATCCTGGAGTCCCAGGATGGAGTCTCGCATCGGGCTCCCTGCTCAGCGGGGAGTCTGCTTCTCCCTCTGACTGTCCCCACTCTCATGCTCTCTCTCTCTCTCAAATAAATAAATAAAATCTTTTAAAAAAAAGGTAATGTTTCTTCTTGGATACACAAGAAAAATGAAAATATTATACAAGTAGGCAATGAGATGATGGTCTGCCATTTTTCCCCTATCTGTTTTATCAATTATGTGGAGAGTGTTCAACAATTATGTTAAAACTTCCAAATATTTGTTTATTATTCTTTTTGGGTATGTTAATTTTTCTTTCATGTATTTTGAAGCTGTTATTCGGTGGATATACATTTAGGACTGTTAGGTTTCCTTGGTATTTCACCTCTATGAAATATCTGTATCTTTAGTAATGCTCTCTGTCTTAAAGTCCATTTTGTCAGATACTGATATAGTTTCATTAATTTTCTTAAGCTTATTGATTGAATGGTATATGTTATTTGTTCTCTTTTTTCCCATCTGCATGTGTTTTTATATTTAAAGTGCTTCCTGTAAACAAAATATAAATGAGTCTTGCCTTTTTTTATCCAGTTGATGATCTCTGCCTTTAATTGAAGTGGTTAGTTTATTTGCATTTAATATAATAATTGATATGTTTTTTTGTTTTGTTTTGAGTCACCCTTCTTTGTCTTTGTTCCTTTATCCCACATGGTCTTGGTCCTTTGTCTTTTCCTGACTTCTTTGGGTAGGTCCCACATTTCTTAATATTTCATTTATTTTGTTGACATTTAGCTATTCTAGTGTTTGCTCTAGAGATTACAGGATTAGCTATGAGTCATTATGGTCTGCATTCAAATCGCATTATGCTTTCTTATGTACAGTGTATATTACCAGAGTATCATTTAGCCTAGATTTTTCTTTTTTTTTAACATTTTTCTTGGATTACAGGTACAAATCATATAGATTAGCAGTTCTCAGCCTTCATTTTGGATCAGGAAAACCTTTGGAAAAGCAGAGGAAAGCTCTGGATGTCCTCCCATATATGTGTACACACATCATTTTGCAGGCAACTGAAGGAGGTTTACAGCCACATGGAAGCCCAGGTCACAAACTGCTTTCTGGATGACGTTTACCTTTCAGCCAGCCTTTGTCTGGAATCTGAAGTAGAAGTTCCTTGATGGTAATTGAGAAACAAACCAGAAAGAATGGGAATATCATCAGAGGATGAGGGTTAACAAGGGATGGGTGTCAGGAGGAATGAAAAGGAAAAATCTAAATTCAGAACCACTCCAGAATTTGTTTATTTGTATTTTTTTTAACTCCCAATTATCATGCTCCTACCATGGATCATAGAGGGTGCCAGTGTCTTAACCATGTTCTTTATAAAAAGTTATCTTAAAATCTCCTAACTATCCATGAAATTTTGAATTTATAAGCTTCTATGAATTACACATTTTGGGAAATTAAAAGATGAACAAACTGGCTTCCAGATAGTTGAACTAACCTGCCTACAATTCCTCGCACAAATGCAGATCCAGAATCTATAGTGCCCTCTTCCTGATCCCAAACTATCCATCCTTCCTATACTCCTAATGGTCTGATGAATTTTCTATCATCCTGTGGCCTAAAAACACCACTATAGTGGTGCAAATATAATTCAGAACACCTCTGGGATGGTATGAGTGGTGAAGTGATTTCTCCTAAAGCTAGACTGGGAGGTGTGTTTTCCAATAAGCTGGTCTCCAAAACTTTTCTCCTAATCTGAGCACTTGGTGCCCTGAGAGCAGTCAGGTAATGTTAGTAGAGTGATTGCTGAATGGAATTAACACAGATAGACTCATCCTCTAGGTGAGGAGGGAGTTAATTGCTCTGCTTATGGGCACCATAAATTATTACTTAGTACATTTTCTGATAAGTAATGGCCAAGAAAAGTATGTCCATCTCACTGACAAAATTTGGCTTGTTCACCCAGAAATGTGGTCTCCTGCTGCTATGTGTATATAATGTCACATGAGGTTTGGGTGTTTTCTATTGACTTACTGGATGAACTTGAGAAAAAGAAAACTGTGCATGTCAAAATGTCTTCTTCATGTAACGGGAAATAATATCTTCTCAAAAGATAGCTAATATCTACAAAATAGCTAAAAAGTCTCCTTAAAAGAATTGTGTTAGGAAAGACCTATTTGTCCTTAGACAACTATTTTTGAGACATGTACCAGACTCAAGGAAGTTACCGAAACAATTAAGAATTGATGCAATTAACCTTTGTATTTTAGTTTTGACCCAGACTTTATAACTGCCTCTTAAACTCTGGAATACCCTGAGACCTGGGTGTAGGCATGTACACACACAGTTTGTACACACACACACACACACACACACACACATACTCTTGCACAGATATACTAACGGCAGTAGCATTTTTAATTGAAAAGCATAAATTTGGACTGCTAAATCTATTAACGATTTGTTTTAATTAGGAACCCAGCTGCTTCCTGAGATTTTGCAGTCTGGGTTTCAGAACTTTTGCCATACTGAAAATGAGTCTCCAGTGGGTTGCTTCAGTCCTTCAGATCAGCATTTTTAAAGACTTGTTGGAAGAGGGAACTGCAAATGCTTCTCTCTATAAAATTACAGCTGCCTTTGTCCTTGAGTGAGGACGGCGCTGCTTTGTTAGTGTAGCCAGCGCCCTGCCCCTGACCTCTTGCTTGGGCATGTTAAGTCTAGCAGGCTGCCTGATCCCTGGATCACCTTGCTTTTAGACCTTGCCAACTTGGCTCACAGAGATGCAGCATCATGGTTGATTTTGAGGTCCCTACTTATCCCACTATCGGTAGGGGGAGCTGTTACTTAATTGAAATTAGGCCTCAAAAATACCTTTTTTTTTTAAAATACCTTATTAGCTAAAAAGATAGCTCCTATGCAAGTCAGTTCAGTGAAGTAGGGTTTGAGAAGCAACAGCAGTTTTTTTTGTTTTTTTTTACCTCTTTTCTGATGTTCAGCTAATGCCAGGCACATAACTTATTTGGGTAACGTTAAATGGAGTATAACACATTCTGTTCATCAGTGAGTACGGAAAGCATTCATTAGTCTATTCATGCACTTGCTCATTTACTCATTTATTCATTTAATCCATATTGATTGCCTCGTATGTAAAAATTCACAGGGCTAGGAATATAAAGATTACTAAAACACTGCTTCTGCCTTTTAGGAGTTTATAGTCTAATGAATGGAACACAGAGCGGAAAAGAATACTGTAGAGTGTGAAAAATGCTAATGGAGGTGTATACAACATGCACTGGGAACATAGGGCAAGAATTAGCATGATTGGGATGGAGAGAAGGGGGTCAGGTCAGGAGCGGCTTTGTGTTTGTGGTACAGGAAGGTGACTATGAAATATTTATTGCATACATACTGATACAATGATGAATGAATGAATAAAAGAATGAATGAATGGATAGAGAGAAAAATGAGTTGGTTGGAAAGTGGGGTGGAGAAGATCAGACAGTCTAGGGAAAGTGGTGTAAAGAAAAGCTTAATAAAAGGACCTGGTGCAATTGGAAACTAGAGAAGCTTGATTGAAGCTTGCAAGAGAAAAAGAAAACTTAATGGAAGGCTCTCTGTGCCAAGGGAAGGAGCTTCAACTGGGTTATCAAGAAGCTGCTAGGTCAGAGGAGAGATGAAGTCAGATCTATATTATGAAAAGGTCTTTGGGGCAATGATTTACATGATGGTGTAGAAATATAAGAGTAGAAGCAGAACAGAAAAGCACGATTGAAGATATGTACAATAGTACAACAATTATGTAGAGGTCTGAACTAAAGATTGTGACAGATTGGAAAGATATTTAGAAATAAATCAACAAGACCTAGCAGCTCCTCAAACGTGAGTCATGAGCAATGTTTAAGGGAAAAATAATCCATTCCTTATATTCCTTGGTAAGTACAGATCCACTCCTCCGTGGAGAAGAATTTTCCAAAACACTGGTGGATATACATCAATGGCAATGGATTGCTTGCTAGCTATTTGAAGAAATCACATGGAGAAGTCATGCAACAATTAAAAACAAAGAAAAAACAAAACAAAAAACAATTGGAGTATAAAGCATGGGCTAGCCGGTGTCAGTATATATATAAATTTAATTCTTATGGAATATTTAGAAATAATGTATATGAATATAAAGAGAGAGTTATCAATGTATTCAAGCATATTTATCATTTAATATATCGAGAAATTAGTCTATCATTGATAAAATAGGGGATAAATCTAGAATAGGAGTTGATAAATGACAACCTGTGGAACACATCCTGTGCCCACCCTTTCCCACCTGCTTTTGTAAATAAAGTTTATTGAGTAAAGTTTTATTGGAACACAGCTAAGCTCATTAACATAGTGTCTCTCTCTGTTTTTAAGATACAATGGCTGATTTGAGTAGTTGCTACAGAGACTTTATGGCCCAAAAGAACTAAAGTATTTACTGTCTGGCTTTTTAATAGTAAGAGTTTGCCAATTCCTGAAATCAAATTACAGATAATTCTTACTCTGGAGAGAGTTGAAAGCAAGAAAATCAAAGGGAAGAATGCATCACTTACTTAGAAAACTAATGTGTTATTGTCCCATTACTTCTGGGCTCTTGGGTGAAATAGGAGACAAAATGCTCAGAAGTCCTTGGTAGAATGTTGATTCATTCAGTTGACTTGTGGATGTGAGATGGGAAGTATTTCATGCATGTGACACCAAGAGCAACAAGGAGGAATGTGGAGGTGACCTAATTAGAGGGTCACTGAATCCTGTAGGCATAAACCAAGATGTGGGCACCCCAAGGAGCAGCCACAGGAGGGCAGCAAAGTCACATGACATTAAAAATATCTACTTGAGAGCAATAGTCATCATTAGTGAGTACATTAGTGTGATGGGCACCAAGCTCCACTGGAAATTTCCTTAGCATAAATATGTATGACCAATATTCTCTGGTGGATACAAATTAAGAAATATTCAGCAATAAGGTCAAATATGTAAAAGTAAGAACTTTGGTTAAGATATATCAGTATAAGAGACTGAGAATGCTTACTTCACTGAACAGCATTGATACATTTCCATTCCAATAATTAGTAAGCACATTTTGACTCACAGAAAACTAAGAAGAACTCATTGTAGCACCTAGTCCTTCCATGGAAAAATATAGGTCTGTTTTTGTTTTTTCGTAATAAGCATTGAGGAATAACATTACATTCTCTTTCTCTTTTTTTTCTTTCCAACATTTATTTTTCAGTAGTATATTTATGTCAAACATTGTGCTAGAGAAAGGGAATATAACATAAGAATAAAAAGAGAGTGGTGTAGTTATTTTATGATTTTAAAAGTATACCCACACAAAGAATAACAAATGTCCCTGAAAAAAAAGCATGATTTAAAATTTTAATTTAGTTCTTCTTTCCCTTTGTTTGCCCTAATTTTGACCAAATGTGAAATCATTTCTCATTTTCGAAGTATAGACAAATGTCTTCAAAATCTTTGGTGAACAGAAGTTCTTAATTTTAATGGAGACAAATGTGCTTATTTCTTCTGCTCTGGTTTGTAGCTCTTGTTTAAGAATTCTTTTTAAAAATTGGTTTTAAAATAAATTTGTATTAAATGTTTCATTAAACTTTGAAGTCATTAGAATACTAACATCTATATTACCGCTTAACGAGTCCTTTCTTGATGGGGACCTGGCCACTGCTGACCTTTTCCTAATTAACTCTTGTCACTGGTAGGTGTTTCTTGTTTGCGTGTGATACATCTATAATAAATGTTCGCTGAAATGACTGTTTTTTAATCCCTGATATTTTGAGAGAAAAGTTAATAATTATTTGCCCCTCCTTGACCAAGGTCAATTTTAACCAGATCTTCCCAACTGAAGAGAAATGATTGCTTGACAATTATAACATTTATAAATGTGAACAATTTTTTCTTTGATTATTCCAATAGTTAAAACCTTAGATTTGGGGAACCAGCAGGAATTTGAATAAAAATAATTAACTTAGTAAAATAATGGCTGTGTGTGTATGTGTGTGTGTGTGTGTGTGTGTGTGTGAGAAAGCCAGAGAGAGAGGTGGTGGTTGGGTGGGAATCTCAGCTTTGGAGTAGTCATAAAAAGATGTAGGCATGTATTTATAACTATATCTCTTGTTTGTTGACCATAATCCATGTAATCTCTGGGAAAAAAAAGTTTGTGAGAAAATAGGAATTTGAATGCTAAATGCAACTCCTTCTTACCCTGTTTCACTTTAACTAATTTCTCCAGCGTAGCATGTCTTTCTCACTGCAAACCCTCCGAGATCTGCTTACAGGATGTTCTGTCAGCCTGACAGGGAGAAGGATGCCCAATTTAAGCATGATCTCTTACCAACCCACAGTGTGTAGATCATAAACACCATTTGTCATTTAGTGAGGTTAAAATGGAATATTTGCATTTCTCTCAACCAAGTCATGAGTAGAAGAATCCCTAAATATGAACAAGCAGATACCTTAGTAAATAAGTAGAAGATACAGAATTTTAGCCAAGCATCCCCAGGTTTCAAAAAGACATGTTCATAGCAGAGAACACACTACTGAGTGATCCCTACAAAAGTCAGTTTATCAACATGCAGGACAATATATGTAATTTTCCTAATTCACTGAAATCACAGTTTTTCCAAATTCATTCCTCTGTGGAAGACATATAATAGAATTACAGTCATATTTTTTCTCATTAAAAACCGAAACAAAAATCAGGGGCACCTGGGTGGCTCAGTCAGTTAAGCGTCTGACTCTTGATTTCAGTTTAGGTCATGATCTTGGGGTCATGAGATCAAGCTCCATGTGGGGCTCTGCACTGGGCATGGAGCCTGCTTAAGATTCTCTCTCCCTCTCCTCCTCCACCTCTCCACCCTGTGTTCTCTCTCTCTCTCTCCCTCCCTCTCTAAAATACATACATACATACATACATACATACATACTTACATACATACAGAAGCAAGTATTAGATGAAGAAATTAAAAAAGAAAAGTAAAGTGAGAAGGAAAGTATTTTCCAGGAATACTTGCAAGCTTTAGCTCACCATCTAAATGTTTCTTGAGCCCCTTCAAAAATGGGAATGTGTTTTAGAATAAAAGCAAAGGCTCTTGCTTTTGAGATGCTTACACTTTAAGTAAAAACTATGTAGTGTCATTTCATTGCATGGTGATATGTGGCATTTGGACTGAAAAAATATCCTGGAGCTTTAAATTAAGAAAAAAGATACAGTTATTAGGAAAAAGGAGAAGATTCTATTTTTTTAGCATCTGGTCAGCATATAATATTTGTATTTACATTGCAGATAAAGATACAATCTCTATGTCTCTATATAGCTGGAAGAAAAAAAACACACCACTAAAAACTGGGACACCAACGGACCTTATTTAAGAAATTAATTAGGCCCTTAACTCGATAGCTTTAGCCAGTTATTTATGTTGCTAAGGAAACAATAAGAGGCATACAGCTTTTAAAAATGAATTTTAGTTGCATAGGTTAAACTGAAAAGGAAACTTCTGTTCGTATTTTGATTAGGATTAAATTACAATTTTATAGTATATGGAGATTTGACAAATTTACAATGTTGTCTGCCCAAAACAAACTATTCTCATTTATTTATGTCTTCTTTTGTGGTCCTTAGAAGTGTAAAGTTTTCTTAAAAAGCTTTTTTTTATATATATATATATACACACACACACACACACACATACATGTATAATATATATACACACACACATATAACATATATACATATAACATATATACATGTATATATACATATATTACATATATAAAATAAATATATATAATATGTATAATATAATATACATGTAATAATATATAATATATTGCATTTATTTTATGTATAGAATATATAATTTATAATATGTCACACATCTGACATAACTTTCAGTTCCATAGGTGTTAACATTATCTATGGTTTAGCGTAATCATCATCATAATCAGGATGCATAACAGTTGACATATAAAACAATTCCATCATTCCAGAATTGAATTGTTTATTTATTCCCAATTAGATTGCTTTTATTATTGTTGCTTTTTGCTTCTTCCATTGTATTTTTTATCTGGTTATTTTTATAAAGTTCATAAAAAAACATTTGAGAATTATTGAGATATTTTCGAAAAGAGAATAGCATGAGGCTTGACAAATTAAAGATATAATAAAGTATTTTACACCTGTACAATAAGTAAAGCAATTTGGCAGTGGGGCCAAAGAATACACAGTTTAAAAGAATAGAATGGAGAGTCCAGAAATGTATCGAATTACATCTGGGAATTTAGTAGTTCATAAAACTAACATTTTAAATTAGTGTGTGTGAGAAAATATATTTATCTTCAAAACAAGTTTTTCTAAGCATGACACATGATCCAAAAAGGACACATATAAAATTTAGAAATTTTTGATGTTGAATATCACAAATAAAGTAAAAATACAAATAGAAAACTGAAAAAAGTATGATATATGGAAAAGTAATTTCATCAATATAAAGAGCTTCTACACATCAGTGTAAAAGGCAAAAAAAAATTATATATATATATATATATATAAGATTGGACAAAAGATTCAAAAAGGCAATTCTCAGCAGAATAAAAACAAATGGCTAAACAAAGGGAAAAATGCCAACCTTGTTTATTTTGAACAAATGCTAAATACAACAAAATTATATAGCATTTTTCCCTCCACATGATTGTCAATCTTAAACAGTATTTGTTATACTCATGTTAATGGAGGTATGGAGGGATTAGGCACTTTACTCTTGTAAGAGTACAAACTGCAGTAAAATTTGGACAATTTGGGAATATCTACTAAAATTATAAATTCACATACCCTTGATACAGAAATTCAAATTACCTTACAGACACATTAACACAATGAGTTATACATAAACATATTTATTGCAATACTGTTTGAAACATCTAGTAAAAGAAGGTTGTTTTGTACATGGATATGAGGCCATTTAAACAAATGATAATAGAAAACTATGCCCTCATTGAAGCATTAAATAAGTGTATACATGCATTGATTTAGAATGCTATCCAGGATATACTGACAAGGGGAAAAAAGCAAGTGGCAGAGTAGTAGGTGTGTTATGATTCTATTTGTGTTTGATATGCATATCTGTGTAGTTGCCAAGGTCTAGTATGAGATGGAGAGTGTGATTACAAAGGAAGAGCATGAATGAGTTTTCTGGAGTGATGAAATTATTTTGTATGTCAACTGTTATGTATCCTGATTAGGGTGATGATTGCTTAAATCTATAGATATGCTAAAATCCATAGAATTGAAAATTATTTCAGAAAAGTGGCAAAGAAACTGTAAGCTTTTTCTCCTCCATAAACGCACTAACTAAACAACTAGAAATGAACTGAAATAACTTTATAGAACCAGGTGGAAATTATCAAAGATCTACAGCAACCAAGCAAGCACACAATGGAAAAAAAAAAAAAAAGCCCCATTCAAAGTGGTAAGAAATTTCATGGTGTTTTTACTTCCTCTTGCCCCTTCCCCAACTTGGCATGGTATGGCATAGTTTAGAAGGAGCAGCAGCCTATTCCCAAGTTACTTCTGCATATCAGAAAGAGAAGAGTGGACTAAATTTGCAATTTTCTAAATTATTTGTTGGCTGCCTGAGGGTTTGATCTTTATATTGACTAACTAGAAGCCCAGATGATTGAAAGTGCTTTGGATCTCAGTCTAGAAAAGGATGTTAGAAACAGCAGGCATGACACATAAAAACTGTAAGGAGATTACAAACCTACAAATGCCTGGAAGTCAGAGATCATGAGCAGAATTCAACAGAACAACTAAGGCTCTAAGAAGAGTGAGACTCTGAGGAAAATTGAAATACTTAAAAATAGTCATGTATACTGGGCAATTAGGAAAGGAAAGCACTACACACAAGGCCAGGGAAGACACATACCCAAAAAAGGCCTTAGAATCACTTAAGATTTTAATAGGGTTGATTAGTTAACTCTTCCCCTGCACAGAAGCAGCCTGTAAAGACTGAAAGTGGTGGCTGTTTCCAAATGCCCATTTTTTTTTAATTTATTTTTAATTTTTTTAATTTTTAAAAAGACTTCATTTGTTTATGAAAGAGAGAAAGAGAGAGCACAAGGAGGGGGAGGGGCAGAGGGAGACGAAATAGCGGACTCCTTGCTGAGCAGGGAGCCCAATGTGGGGCTTGATCCCAGGACCTTAAGATCATGACCTGAGCCAAAGGCAGACATTTAACTGACTGAGCCACTCAGGCACCCCTCCAAATGCCCATTTTTAAAGAAAAGATCATGAGGCATAAAAAGAAACAGGAAAACATGACCCATTGAAAAGATCAAAATAAATCAAAAACTGTCCCTGAAGAAACACAGCTGTCAGACTTATTAGACAAAGACTTTAAAACAACTATCTTAAATATTCTTAAAAAGCTAAAAAAAAAAAAAAAACAGTAGCATGGACAAAGAACTAAAGGAAATCAGAAAAACAGTACATGAACAAAATGAAGATATCACAAAGAAGAAACTATTTAAAAAAAAGAATTAAATCTTGGAGATGAAAAATATAATTAAATTGAAAATTTCACAAAAGAGGTTCAAAATACTCAAACAGGCAGGAAAAAATCAGAAGACTTAAAGAAATGTGTGATTATTAATCTACGAAGCAAAAAGGTAAGAGTGAAGAACAGTGAAGAGAACCAAGGGACTTATGGGATATCATCAAGAAGACCAATATATGAATTATGGGAGTCCCAGAAGGAGAAGAGAGAGAGAAAAAGGGACAGGGAGCTTATCTGCAGAAATAATGGCCAAAAACTTTCCATATTTGATGAATGGCATGGAGATGTACAAATACAATAAGCTCAACTAACTTCAAGTAGAAAAAATCCAAAGAGGTTTACACTGAAACACATTAAAATCAAACTGTCAGAAGACAAAGACAATGGGAGAATCTACAAAGCAGCAAGAGAAAAGCAACTTGTCATGTACAAGAGATCATCAATAAGATTTTCAGCAGATTTCTCAACAAGCCAGAGAACAATGGAATAATGTGTTTAAAGAGCTAAAATAAAAACCAATAACTGCCAACTAAGAATTCTGCATTGGAAAAATTGTCCTTCAAAAATGAAGGAGAAATTAAAACATTGCCAGATAAACAAAAACTGAGAGAGTTTATTACCACTAGAATGACCCCTCAAGAAATGCTACAGGGAGGGCGCCTGGGTGGCTCAGTCGGTTAAGCGACTGCCTTCGGCTCAGGTCATGATCCTGGAGGCCCGGGATCGAGTCCCGCATCGGGCTCCCTGCTCAGCGGGTAGTCTGCTTCTCCCTCTGACCCTCTTCCCTCTCGTGCTCTCTATCTCTCATTCTCTCTCTCTCTCAAATAAATAAAATCTTTAAAAAAAAAAAAAAAGAAATGCTACAGGGAATCCTTCAACTTGAAATGAAAGTATGCTTAATAGTAACTCAAAACCATATGAAAATATAGTTTGCCAGTAAAAACAAATACATAGACAAATATAAAAATTCATATTATAATATTGGTTTAAACTCCACTTTTTACTCTTTTATAGGATTTAAAAGACAAAAGCATAAAGCTATTTATGTCTATGTTAATGGATACAAAATATATAAAAAGGAAAGTTGTGACATCACTAACACAAATAACATAAAGTTGGATGGAGTGAGGCTATACCGCAGTAGAGTTTTTGTATGTAATTGAAGTTAAGTTGTTAGTTTAAAATAGACTTAAAAATTAAGATGATATATATATATTATCTTAATATACATATTAAATTAAATATATAAACAAATTAAATAAAATATATAAATACATATAAATATATATAAATAAATTATATACATAATATATATAATCTTTATGGTAACCATAGGAAAAAATATCTATAGAATTTACACAAAAGGAAATGAGAAGAAAATCATAATGTATAATTTAAAAAAGTCAACTAAACACATAGGGAGCCAGCAAGGGAGAAAATAAGGCACAAATTAAGCCATAAGACATTACAGAAAACCAATAACAAAATGGCAATAGCAAGTCCTTCCCTATCAATCATTACTTTAAATATGAATGGATCAAACTCCCCAATCAAAAGACATAGATTGGTAGCATAAAGAAGAGGATCCAACAACAGGCTATCTGCAGGAGATTCACTTGAGATCTAAGGACATGCATAAGTTGAAAGTGAAAGTACGAGAAAAGAAATTCCATGTGAATAGTAGCCAAAAGGGAACAAGAGTGGCCATACTAATTTGAGACAAAATAGACTTCACATCAAAGACTGTTACAAGACTCAAAGAAGGAGGTTATATGATGACAAAAAGATCAATTCACCAAGAAGATATAACAATTATAAACATCAAACATCAGAGTTTCTAAATATATGAAGCAAACAGATACAGAATCGAAGGGAGAAATAGCTCTACAATAGTGGCAGGAGATGTCAGTACTGCACTTTCAATAATGGATGGTTCAACTAGACAGAAGATCAATAAGGAAATGATGACTTGAACAACACTATAGACCAATTGGACCTAACATGTATATAAAGAGTGCTTCATGCAACAACAGCAAAATATATATTCTTCGCAAGTGCACAGGGCAAGGATATGGAGAGACTGAAAGTCATGTGCACCGTTGGTAGGAAGTAAAATGGTGTAGCTTCTATGCAAAGCAGTATGATGTTTTCTCAAACATTAAAGATAGAATTCCCATATCATCAAACAATTCCACTTTAGGGTATATAACCAGAAGAATGGAAATGAATGACTCATAAATATATTTGTACAACCATGTTTATAGCAACATTATTCACAATAGTCAAAAGGTGGAAGCAACCCAAGTGTCCAACAGCAGATGGATGGATAAAAAATTTATGGTATACACATACAATGGAATATTATGCAGCTTTAAATAGAAAGGGAATTTTGATACATGTTTCAGCATGGATGAACCTTGAAGACATTATGCTAAGTGAAATTTGCCAGTCACAAATGGGTAGATATTGTATGATTTCCCTTATATGAGGTATATGGAAGAGTCAAAAGCATGGTGGATATGAGGTATATGGAAGAGTCAAAAGCATGGTGGTTACAAGTGACTGGGGTGGGAGGGAATGGGGAGTTAATATTTAATGGATGTGGAGTTTTAGTTTAGGAAGATAAATGTTCTCAAAATGGATGGTGGTGATGGTTGTACAACCTTGTGAATGTACTTAATGCCATAGATCTATACACTTACAAATGGTTAAAATGATAAATTTCAGGTTATATATTTTACTACAGTAAATAAAGCAAAAAAGCATCATAGATTTATATAGCAAAAAGGTCAGTTTTACTGTATGATCATTAAAAATATAAAAAGCATTTTTATATACAAGCTCAAAAATTACCCCAAAGACACGGATGTAGTGTAAAGGGCCATATACATCCCAATGTTCACAGCTGCAATATCCACAAGAGCCAAACTGTGGAAAGAGCTGAGATGCCCTTCAACAGATGAATGGATAAAGATGTGGTCCATATATACAGTAGAATATTACTCAGCCATCAGAAAGGATGAACACTCAACTTTTACATCAACATGGATGGGATTGGAGATTATGCTAACTGAAATAAGTCAAGCAGAGAAAGTCAATTATCATATGGTTTCACTTATTTGTGGATCATAAGAAATAGCATGGAGGACGTTAGGAGAAGGAAGGGAAAAATGAAGGGGGCGGAATCGGAGGGGGAGATGAACCATGAGAGACGATGGACTCTGAGAAGCAAACTGAGGGTTTTAGAGGGGAGGGGCGTGGGGGGGATGGGTTAGCCTGGTGATGGGTATTAAAGAGGGCACGTACTGTCATGGAGCAACTGGGTGTTACACACAAACAATGAATCATGGAACATTACATCAAAAACTAATCATGTACTATATAGTGACTAACATAACATAATATAATAAAATAAAATTTTAAAAAATGAACACAAAAAATTAAAAAAAATAACAAACCATCATTAGTGGTTATATCTTTGGAATAGAAAAATGCACTTGGAGAGGGTTTGCATATTGTCAGTGTTTATTATCTTGTTTTTTATTTTTAAAATCATGAACCTATTTTATTTCAGAATAAAAAATACTTACTAAAATGCCCCTTCTTCACTTAAAAAAATGTGGTCTATATCTTAGCAATGTGTCTTATTCTTATTTGTGTTGGGCTCAAAAGGAACTCAATTTGAACTTTACTATTTACAATTTGAATTGTACTATGTACTACCTTACAAATTATTCTTCTTTTACACTTAGAAAAATATTTCTTTACTTTCTTATGAGTCTAGAGTAGACATTATGTTTGCCTTGGCAGATGTAGGAGATGTGTGGGGTTGGTGTGTGTGTGTGTGTGTGTGTCTGCGTGCATGCACATTTATATCCATCTATGGAAGCCAACAGTTACTGACTAGAAATTGGAATATTAAAGGGGTATATCTGCCACTGACTTTAGAACACTTCAAAGAGAGCAAGACATAGATTGCCAACTCTAGTCTCTTCTGCAGAACTTAAAATAAATCCCAAGCATTCCTTGAAGGGGGGGAAATCGGAGGGGGAGACGAACCATGAGAGACGATGGACTCTGAAAAACAAACTGAGGGTTCTAGAGGGGAGGGGGGTGGGGGGAGGGGTTAGCCTGGTGATGGGTATTAAAGAGGGCACATTCTGCGTGGAGCACTGGGTGTTATACGCAAACAATGAATCATGGAACACTACATCAAAAACTAATGATGTAATGTATGGTGATTAACATAACAATAAAAATTTTAAAAAATAATAAAAAAATAAATCCCAAGCATTCTTAACTTTTCTCCTTGCTTTTGAGTTCGAACCACAGTGTGTTCTGTCACAGCCTTCAAGGTAGTGTTCTTGACTAAAAAACTCAGACTTGAGCAGAAGTATAGATGGGAAAAAGGTAATAGACCTTGGGGTGATGCCAGCTGCTGGATGGGATTTCATGAAAGCCAAATTGAGATTTGCTTTGCAGAACATATATAGAAGCTGCCAGGACAATCTGTTCAGGCATGCATTTATAATGCACCTCAATAATAGTGTAGTAGTTTGAATTTAGGTGTATACTGTACATTGGAGATTTAAGTAAGAAGCATTTGCCTTTTAGCAATATCATTTGAAAGTATCGGTAATTTTTTTTTTGTTTTTGTGCATGGGTGGATCAGCTGTTGACAGGTTGTTCAGGGTCAATAAGAAACAAAGCTGTATCCAGTTAAAAAAAGGACCTCATGATACTTTGGGATAACAGGACATCCCTTTTCTGGTAGACTTTTTCTATTAGCACCTGTGGACTGCAGAATCCCTATTCCCTACAGCCCCATCAAAGGAGGCAGAGCTAGTTCCTTGGGGAAATACAGACTGTCTGGAGAAACCTGCTGCCGTGGCATTCACTACCCATGGGCCATATACTCTGGCCACCGTGGTGAGAGCTGTAACTCCTTATTCTTCTCTAAGTTTGTATTCCTGTCTCCTTTTCCTCCCTACTGGGTTTAAAAGTAGCTAAGATGTGTCATGAAAGCTTTCCTTTGTTTTACTCATACTATGTGAGTCTTTTTCTCTGCAGTTGGGAGTTGGGGATACTTCTCTCAATTCTACCTTTGGAATAAGAAAATTAACCTTTAACCAATATAAAACTCAGAAGTTAAATTTCACCACATTATCACAGAGGCCAAGCTGGCCATGTTCAGAACCGGGTTATGGTATACATCTCTGTTTTCTGTTTTTTTTTTTTTTTTCTTTTTCACTTTTGAGGATTTCCTTTCCCCTGACTGCTAACCACCGTACTCCACACCCACTTTAATACCAGGAGTCGATGCATGGCCCAGCCTGAACAATCATACAAAACAATACTTTGAATACAGTATCATGATTATATGCAGTCATTTTTTAAAACAAACATAAAAAGCACTTAATATGTGCCAGGTACTGTTGTAAGCATTTTATAAATATGAACTAATTTGATATTAAAAATAACAGAGGATGAAATCTGACCCAGGTAGTACAAGATACGCTGCTGAATGACCTGCTTACTGACTGTGGACAGGACTGAAAGGACAAACAAGGATTAGAGGTGTCCAGAGATCAGCAAGAGCTGGTAGTAGCCTTGGAGAAGCAAGAAAGGAAATAAGGCTAGCCCAGCACAGTGACACCTGGGGCTATGAAGACAGACCTTTCTTTGGAAACTGTTCCTGGAGAGACACAACCACTGCGGGAGATGTAGCTGTCAGCATAAAGGATGTAAGGAAGAAATATCACAATCTCTGTTTCCTATTGCTTGCCATTGGGTAAGCCCAACCAGAAGCCAGTTGCTAAGTAGCCAGGGTGATGCGGTCCATAAGAGTCAGCTTCCCTTGACACAAAAGTAGGCAGGAAATGGATCTGGGATGAATGGCAAATGGAAAATTACCATCACACACCTCAAATCATTTTAGGAATTAAGCAGAGAACAAATTAGCAAAACAACAAAGTGAATATTAATGTTTTTATTTTCTCCCTAACTTCACAAATCCACTTCCTCCATGGGTTTGAACAGTTGAAATCATAAACTGCCTATAAATATGAAGGTACTAGCTGCAAGGATTCAACAGAGCACTCCAAATCCAAGCTGCCAGCTGATTGGGCAAAGTTTTACATTTGCTACTTTTCTTTGCCAGATAACTCTAGGGTTAATTTTCCACCCTCATTCACACAAATCCAGCTTGTGATATTGACACTTAAGAAACACAGCATTGTTTATATTATGGTGGAGAGTTCATACTATCAGTTTGCACATTAGTGAGACCAGTTATTGCTCTCTTCTATCAGGATATATTGAGTGGCAGCTGGAGAGATATCTGCTGCTAAAAAGGAAGAAGGAAGGAAGGAAAGAAGGACGGAAGGAAGGAAGGAAGGAAAGAAATATGAAAGAAAGAAAGAAAGAAAAAGAAAGAAAGAAAGAAAGAAAGAAAGAAAGAAAGAAAGAAAGAAAGAAAGAAAGAAAGAAAGAAAGAAAGAAAGACTTAGCTGTCTGATGAAATGTTTTAAATGCATAGGGTTCACCTTGGAGTTGACCACTGTTCAGATTTTATCCATTAATAACACACAGGGCTGCCTCTGTACTGGCCAGGGCTGATAGGAAAAATAGTACTACTTATAGGTCCTTGCTTTGCCTGAGGGAGGATATTCTGAATGCAGGTTGTTAGTTCCTGTACACACGTTTATGTATGTATGTACACCTAGTTCACATGCATGCAGTGGTACTTTCTGAAAAAAATATTTCTTAATTAAATGACACAGAAGAGGATTTTTCCTTTACAGAATATTTTCTTCTGATAGAATAAATTTTAAGAGAGAAATTGATGCCTGTGTCAATGTTTGCCTAAGCCCGTACTTTACCCTCACACTCAGAGCAGTATTAGCACCTTCACTCATTTCAAGTTATTTGATATGATGTTTAGAAATGGATGGAGAAGGGGAATACTGAAACTGTGATTTTTTTTTTCAGTTTCTGCCCCACTAAACCTTAAGCTGAAATTTGACTCTAAAAGAGAAAAATTAGAATTGCTACCAGAAGTCAATATAAATACATTGCCTTGAGCCATTGGCTAACATTTATGTTCTTAACAAACTGCCCTAATTATTCCTTCTCACTCTTTTGGGGGACACTTAAAGAAAGATTATTTTTTTTAAAAGCCCTTAATTGATTAGGATTCTGTTAAAGGTCAGTCTTCAGATGCAGTCTATGAAGAATCTGGCATCATTTTGCTAAGGAAGGATTCTATGAAAAATTCCCTGAACTCTGATGATGGAGTTATCTGAATTGTGTTGTATTATTTTCTCTCTTGCAGTGTACATTGAACAGCCATTTGCTGTGGAGAAGAGTTACTTAAATGTTATTTCAGATGATGAGTCTTTAACGTATGAAAGCCTGTAAAGGATGGGGAATACTTATATGAAGGAGAGAGATGATCAGTGAATTATTTCCTGAAGAGTTTTGCTAAGCAATTACATTTAACGCAAGAAAGGAATGACTTTAGCACTTAGCAAGTGAGACGTTGACTTGCGAATTTTTCTTCATCTCCAAGATTCAACTGTTTCAAGTTGATAAAAAACTGTTCAATCAAGTCATTCTATGCTGAATATTTATCTAAACCAATCTATTGGCTCTAATGGTGTCCAAGGTTCAAGTCAGGAAAGAGTTGCCCTTACCCCCATCCCTGGAAATAGAATTGATCATCTCAGAGAAGTGATACCAGATACTAAAGCAAATTGTCAGCCTTGGATTATCTGTGTTGGATTAAGCATTTTATTTTATAATTACCTACTTAAAAGGTTAGTCTCAAGCTGAGTTGCCCCATTTTTTTTTTAACCTAAGATTGTCACTGAATTAGCACAGGCTACAAAAAGTTGAGTCTGCAGCCAAAACTGCTGTTGAATCAAGGCTTAATACTACTATTCACTAATTAATTAAACCCTGCAAATACACTAAAAGACCATGATGGCTTAGAAATGTTTCTACACATATGGCATGTTTATTTTTAGATGTTTGTTGTATTTTTTCCTTATAATTTGCCATAGAAGTAACATTGAATTCTTGGCTTTGACACTAACTGCATGACCTTGGGCAAAACACTTCGCCTTTTTAGGTATCAGGTTTTTAAATCTGTACAGTGGAGATAGTAAACACTTTACAGTGCTTATGTGAGGATTGAGAGAGCTAAAATATATTTATTCTTTTTTAAAAGCTTCTGGTAAAATGTCATAGAAGAATATGTTTATGGTGTGAAAGAAAATGATCACACTGAGAAGGAAATAGACTGAGGGCAAAATTTTATTTCTCTAGCCAGTCTTCTTTCTATTTAATTATTAATTTCCACCATTCAAAAGGTCACCAAAGGCATAACCGCAACAAAAATATCATTAAAACCATGATATAAGGACAGAGGCCAAGTGTAGAAATGATGAAAATTCAACTTAAATCAAAGAAAGTCAGAGTTATGGGTACTGGAAGATGATGTCCAGAGCCCAGCAACAGTGTCCTTATTATAGCACAAAACAAGACGGCGGGAAGAAAAATAGGCTCTAGTTGGAAATTACATGCTCAGCATAACTTGAAGAAAGATGATGCCTAACCTTCAAAATCACTCTGATTAAATAAAAAGAAAGAAAAAAAAAACCCTCCCAGTACAACCCATCCCAGTGTAAGACCCTGAAGAGAAGGCCCCGTGGAATTTTCAAGGTATACCCCGAAAAGGTGGAGAAATACAGAAGGTGAAATCTAGTGAAGAAGACCAAGTTTGTTCTTAAACTACCCTGGAAAAAGCAAGTCTATCCTAAAGCTATAAAAGTATCCAAGTGGATCTCAGCATGAAGCGTAGGGAAAGGTTTTCAATGCATGTGTAATTTAAAGTGGCAGGCCCAATTTAACAGGGCAGGCATAATTTACAAGGACAGGTGTGATGGAAAGGGGCCATCTCTGAAACACATAGATCATAGGAGAAAAAAGACAAAAACAAGGGAGAAGCACCCTTTGGCAAGTAAAGAGAAAAAGTATATAGGTGCATGAGGGGTGGTTAATTCAGGGTCCTGAAAGTCGAAAGAGAACTTTAAAAAAGAAGCTTACACTCCTCTCCAGCTCCAAAACAGATTTGCAAACAAACAAAAAGACTGGCCAACATATCTGGACTTTGCTATGTTGATAGATGAGAATTCTATTAAACTAGGAATCATATAGAACACCTCAATACCAGAAGATTAAACAAATGGAAAGTCAAACCCATACAGAGCTATGATTACAGAAAACCAGGAAACAAAATCTCATACATATTAAATGATGAGCAGTGCCCCTGGAAACAAACCATCCATGAAACAGAAGACATCTAGAAGTTAATATTTCCAACAGAATGAAATAGACCCAAACAAGCAATAAATATCCAGAAAGCCAACTTAAGTCAGGAACTTTAAAAGTAAAAAATAAATAAATAAATAAATAAATAAATAAATAAATAAATAAATAAATAAATCGACCCCCCCCCCCCAACTGGAAGAAATGAAAAGAAAGTTGATTTAATGCAGGAGTAAAAAATGGAAGAAAAAGACAGAATTGTCTCTCAAATGAATAAAACATTGCAAGATGCCTGAAGAATAGACACAAATGGTAAGTTAATAAAGATCATTAAAGAAAGGCAGGAAAACAGGTAAAAGAATGGAAATTGAAAGGCCAGAGAAAAAACAGAAAATTTGAGAGAAGCACAAAAGGAATAGTATTTATTAAATCAGACTCTCTGAAGAAGAAAAATCAAACAATGGAGTGGAGCTAATATTTAACTCAAGAAAACTTTCCAGAAGCAGAAAAAAGACTTAAAAATTATTACAAGAATTTAACTGATATATAAAAAAATCTAAATTTTCTGAATTCATCCAAGAAAAATCATTTTTATAACTTTGACATTTGAAGGACCAATTTATTATACATAAAATCCTTCATTCACTGATTTTTAACTGAGTTTTTTTTAAAACTGAAAGGTTTTGTGTGTGTGTGTTTGTGTGTTTTAATGATTGTTGTTGATTTAATGTTGTTCTATGATTGTCTTACTTTGTGTGTTCATACAGAAAAGTCTAATGACTGTCTCATTTTCTTGCCTGCATTAGTTATTTGATCTTTTCTGCCCGAAATCCTTGAAGATGTTTTATTTGCCTTTAAAATTTAATAGTTCTAGAAGGATGTTCTTGGAATTGATTATTTTGGGATTTGATAATCTTACTAATTGGCAGTGAAAATATATGTATTAACTGAGTTTATGCATCTAAAAATAATGGCATATTTCTAAAAAATAAATATACTACATTTCAGAATCCATAGATTTAAGGCAGTAATCAGAGGAAAATTTATGATACTAATTAGCATCTCTATTAGAAAAATGAGGGGGTGAAAATAAATGTTTTAAATTCTCAGCTCAAAAGCTAGAACAACAAAATAAATTTTCAAAAAAAGACAAGAAATAAAAATGAAGCAGAAATGGATGAGATAAAGAGTAGAAAAATGATAGATATAATCGACAAATTTAAATTTGGGTTTTAGAAAAATTAACAAAATAGACAAACCAGAGCTAAATTTATCACCAGAAGAGGGACCTCCAAAATAAGAAATAATAAGGGGTAAAGAACCACAAGAACAGAATAAAATTTAAAAGTCCCAAGAGAGTACCTTGCAGATTTCTATGCAAAGTTCTATAAAAACCTAGGTAACAATCCTTTCTTGAGGAAATACATTTGACTGAAATTGGTCACATTGCAAACAGAAAGCTCAAAAAGACCAATTTCCAATGAAGGAATAGAAAATTCTATCAAGGAAATGCGCTGCCAAAAGCACCGGGCCCGGAGATCTTCACAGGGATACTATGATAACTTCAGAGACCAGAGATAGTTCTCTAAGTTACTTCAGAGCACAGAAAAAGAAGGAAACTTCCTAATTTCTTTTATAAAGCAACAGAAAACCAAGATCAATATTTCATCTGTGTATCAAAGCAAAAATATTAAATAAAATATTGGCACACAGAATACAGTGCCAAATGCAGAAAACATCACACCATGATCAAATGAGATCTGTTCTAGAGACCTGGTCAGTGTCCCTCCCCGCGCCCTTGCTGACTTGTGATCCCCTCCCTCCTCCTGGCTGGGGCTCCCAGCTACCTACACTTGCTTACAACAATTTTCAGGCACTTTGGTCAAGAGTCCCTGACTTTATTGGTCACATGACTTTGTAAGGTCACCAAACGGAAAAAGAATGGAAGTTCAGAACACTTTGAGTGAGGGCAAGGCTCAGGTGGACTCAACGTGATATTTAAAATGCAGTCCCAAATCACATTTGGAATAGTTCACTCTGCAAAGCTGCAAAATCTCAAGTGTTCTGAAATGATTGGTTAATATGATAATTTTGCTGTGTCTATACAGACTTGAGAATCTGATGCAGAGATTAAAAATGCTGCAGACGACACTCTGGAAACATTCTTAGAGTAGTCATTTGTCTCATGCTCCCCTGTGGAGACCTTCATCCCTCTCCTAGCTATGGTTTCTTAGAAACATTTTTTGATGCTGTATGTATCTTAGATCATTTAAATGTAAAATGACTTGTCACTGATGAATAGTGAGTCCTTCTCTTATGTCGTTTTCCCCTTAAGCTTGTTTAGTTCAATGGGCTTAATTATTGAGCACCAAATTTGTGCAGCCCATTGAACTAGACTCTAGACCACTTCCATTTTCCCCTTGATTAAATCATTTACAAAGCTCTATTTCCTTTCTTTGCCTTTTTGTTTAAATTTCAAAATGGCATTACATTTTGTAATAATATAAAGATTATGATGACTATATAATATATATAATAAATAATATAATATTATATAATATATATTATATAATATATAATCATAATTATGTATATAATATAATATGTAATCGTAATTATTTTTAAACAAAAAAAATCTCTATTTAATTTCATAATTCTTCTTTAGGTTTTCTCTTCCTCTACTGAAAGTATAACATTTGATTAAAAGGCCCAGATTTTGTGATGGGATGCTTTTTGCTCTTCTTTATTTATAGCAGGTCTGAAGTGAGAAATTTCTTTGAGAATTTCTTGCCAGGAAAATCTTTGTTTCCCTAAGGATTCCAGTGTGCTTTTTTTCATTCTGATGGTGAGAGCTATGTAAATTACTGTGTCACACATTTTTCCCTCACTCCTGAGAAAAAAATCAGACTCTTATTTGGTATTTATTTACAACAGAAATACTAATCCTCATGGTGGGAATGTGTCTTACTTTTTTATTTTTCGTCTTGTTTTATTTGTATTATTCTCCTGGGCATGGGTTTTCATATAAGCTGCCTTATGTCCTTTGGAAAGCCATACTGAAAAAGTTAATAAAAATTAAGATATTTAACATTTGGATGTCACTTAGAATTTGCAAAGGGTAGGAATACGCTTTGTGGTCCTACTCATCTATCCTTCTTTTATGTCTTATGCACTTTTATAGACCTCAACTCCTGTGCTTTATACTTAGTGAGATCTGGAAAAGCAGTATCTTCCTGAGTCAGGATCTTGCACTTAGGAGTAGCAGGAAGACAATGAGGTGACACTCAAGAGCGGATGGGAGGCCACGAACACAGAAGACGTGGCACCGATGGAATAATTTCCACTTTCTCTTTAAAAACTCCAACAAGGTGTTGGCAATAACAAATGTGCAGACCCCAGGGTCTTCTTAGACCCAGGATCTTTCTTTATTGTTGAAGTAGAGTTTCATTTTATTTTGTTTTTCATTTATTATTTGTTGCAGTGTGGTTAAAGTACAAAGGAGTCTCTGGGGCTCCTGAAGCAGGGAGCTGTGACGTCATTGGGTGTGGCCGTGTTGCCTAGAGAGGGAAGAAATGCAGTCAGCATTGCAAGTGCTCTGGTTAATTTCCCAGACGGAGATGGATGGAGAGAACCAGGGTGCCAACACATGGATTCTTTCCCTCACATATCAGAGTTTGGAGAATGAGGCAGGTTCTCTTGCTTTGAAATGTTAAAGAGAATATCCAGAAATCTTTGTAGCATTTCCTGGGTCTGGAAGGTATAAAAATTGGGGGGTGGGGATGTGAATGGTGTTTACTGCTGTCACTAAAATCTTTGTTTCATCCTATTCTTTTTTTTTTTTTTAAGATCTTACCTATTTATTAGAGAGAAAGAGAGAGAGAACACTAGCAGGGGGAGGCGCAGAGGGAGAGGGAGAAGCAGACTCCGTGCTGAACAGGGAGCGCGATGCAGGGCTCGATCCCAGAACCCTGGGATCATGACCCTAGCGGAAGGCAGCCACTTAACCTACAGGTGCCCCTGTCTCATCCTATTCTTGAGCAGTACATACCTGCCCTACTGAATGGGAAGAGGCAGAGATAAAAGAAAACATGGAAGAAAGATATCACTGGTTAATATTTTAAAACTCATCACAAAGCTATTTGGGCAGAAGATATCACTAGACATTTTTCTGAAGACCAGTGTGTTCTTATAAAACCAGATCTAAAAGATATTAGTGGTGACAGTTAAAACTGTTTTGGGAGCACCTGGGTGGCTCAGTCAGTTAAGGATCTGCCTTCGGCTCAGGTCGTGATCCCAGGGTCCTGAGATTTAGCCCCAGGTTGGGCTCCCTGCTCAGCGGGAAGCCTGCTTCTCCCTCTCCCCACTGCTGGTGCTCTCTCTCTTGCTACCTCTCTCTCTCAAGTGAATAAATAAAATCTTAAAGAAAAAAACAGACTGTTTCACACGTTTGTTCGTGTGCTAATTTACTTATTTAGCACCTACTGTATCCCTGGCATTGTACTAGATGCTGGAATACATAAATACCAAATACAGTGTTTTCACTTTCAGGAAGCTTCCTGCTATGGGGGAGACAGCTACTCTACAAAATGATTGTACCTGTATGTGAAAACTATTAAAAGGAAGCATTTTTTCTATTGGAATGAATGTTTTTTTAAATGAATCTAATACTACTAAAGTCGTTGTCAAATGACATCTTAATTCTAAATATTGAATCCGTTAAAATCAAATAGAAACATTTTTATTTGATGTCACTGTACTATTTGCATATCAGAAATCATAAAGATATCATGGTTCCTATTACCCATCATTCAAAACCTACAAGTTCAATGATATATCTAAGAAACAAATATCATTCTATAAGTATAATATCACTTTCCCATAAAAATTCATACACAGACACACTCACACAAACATAGGCATCACTATTGTCCTAAATAACAAAGATCCTAGCCTAATCTGTTGATCCTAATCTGTTTACCTGGGAATTCTAACCCACTAGGGTGAGCTATCAGGGAGTTACCTTAGTGTCTTCCGTGGGCTCCCCAGAAGAGTGGCTTGGCGACATTAAAACAGGCAACTGGGCCCTGGCACCACGACTTCAAACCAGGCATCCAACACTGAAGGCCTGGTGGAGGCCTGGGCTTGCTGGTGTGCTCACCGTGAAGGTACCTGACTCCATCATGGTATCCTGTGTGATGGGCAGACAGGCACTACTGAGTGGATCCTTGAGAGGTTCTTCAAGTGTCTTCTTACTTGGCTTCTGGTCTAGGTTCCCCTAAAGTGGTGATGAAGCACCGGGCCCAAAGACTGCCAGGAACACAAACATTAATTTTATTAATTTGTTGCAGTTCAGGAGAATGCACTGGAGGACAATATGATATTGCCCAGAAAAACAGAATTGGGACAGATTGATGATAAGACTTGGGCTTGTATAGGAGATTTGGGGGAAAATTTAAGAAAGCAGGGATCTGTTCTGAATTGGGCGTGTCAGGAAGCAGGAGAAATTTGGTCTGGCATATGATTTTTATCTAGGAGGAGTAAAGCGAGGTGTTGCTATTGCTAAAGGAGCAGCAGGGAGGGGAAGGTTTGGTCCTTTTTATGGTGACATAGTGGCCTTTGTATGTCTATGTTGACACTTGATTACAGAGTGGCCTTGAATGTGTGCTGTTCCCTCAAGGTCAAGAGGGAATATGTCTGATCGCTCTCTTCTGGGAGACTGTGTTCAGTGGGTAACCCCAGTCTGGCTCCATGAGGGCTCAATGGGCAACTCAGAGAGAGGGGACCCAACGTTAAAGCACTGTTACATTAAAGGGAATGAGCAAGGCCACTGCTTGTCAGTCTTGAGTTCTGGAAAGCGCTAGTGGGATGCCCGCCTTCTATTATTCTAGTGGTCGTACAATTAATAGTGGCGTCGGCTGGGCATTGGCAGTACTTTATTCATTCATTCTCATTCATTCATTCACACATTCATTTAAATATTTGTTACCAACCTGTCAGATGGGGATTTACGGACATGATTATTGGTTGCAAACAGAAACTGTGAAGTCAGAGACTAGAGATATGGTATAAAAGCAGCCAGAGAGTACATGTCAGCCATCCAGAACCATGGACCTGAGCTACCTAGGACTCTCTTGGGTGGGAGCTGGGAGCCCAGTATGGTCTTGTTACCATAATGGTTACACACTTGGTGTTCCCAGTTGGGAAGGCCCCTGGTTGACTGGTCGAAAAAGACTCGTGGTGGTGGGAATAGAGATCTTCAGAGAAACTCAAATAGACTGAAAGGAAAGAACATGAATGACAGGGCATGGCCCTTCTCGGTGAACAAGCCAGATAAAGAGAGAAAACCAACCATTGAACAGCATGACAAAGATGACAAGAAGCACAGACCCTCTCTCTTCTGATCCTCACTCACATTTGCTGACTCTACATATTCACTAAAAATGCTAGCTAGTTTAATAACTGTTTTAGTAAGAAAAAAATATTAACATTTTATGGGACAAGAGAATCCTGAATCAGCCCATAGTACCAATGTGAAAACTTGAGCAAAGCAAATATCGACAAATTCAGAATGGCCATAACCATGTCTTCATTAGCTCTGCGTGGTGTTTAGAAGGTCTATAAAGTGTTCTTTTTTAAAAAAATTAGAAAGCTGAATTTCTTTGGCAGGAAAGTAGTTGTGAAGTTTTTAAGTAAATGAAACGGGCTCTCTTTGCACTGAAATGTAAAGCTCCCATTTCCTCTCTTTAAATGTTTAAAGGATTTTTTGTCAGTTTCAGCATGAAGAAACATTAAAATTCATCTCAGCCGAAACTCATAGTGGATTTAAAAAAAAAAGATGTTAAATATCAGCAAATGGATCTGATAATCTGCAGAGTATTTCTGCTGTCAAAGAAGGACCGTGGGATAAAAAACACATGTTCTGGATTTGACATCCCTTGGCATCTTGTAAATAGCCTATACGAATCCATACCTTAAAACTGCCAACACCAGCAAAATTGTGCCCAAGTTTCTAGTAAGTTAAGCAAGCAAAGCAGAGAGAGGAAATGTGGCTAGATTGCATATAAAAACCCAAGGACCCCGAAAACTGACCTCAAACTCAATTTACCAAAAGATATTCTCTGCTCTTTTGCAGAATTGTCTGTTTATTTATAAATCAAAGAGCATTTTGTGGTATGTATGTATGTATGAGTAAATAAGAATAGAGAGAATAAACATGTTAGGTGGGGTGAAGGATAGTTAGGGTAGGTGGGAGGAATTTTCCATGTGAAGTCATACCTGCTGAATAATACAAAATAGACATTTTCCATTATTAAAGGTTTCTGCCTCAAGAAATATTGAAGTGATCTTTTGGCCTGGATTTCTGATATTTTAACTCCACCTTCCTCAATAGAAAAAAAATATACATTTATCAGTGTGTGTTTTCAGATTCAAAACTCAGAAACCTGAGGTCCCATAATGTGTGCTGTTGAGCGAAACTTTTGGTGACTATCACCACACATCTGATTGATGGTTTCCCCCCAAACTCAACATTTTGAAAAGTTTGTTTCATCAACCATTTTTATTATTAGTTCACTTTTTTTCTTAAATTATTAACCGATGAAATTGGCAATTATAGCATATTTGCAAATGTCCTTATTAGCATATTATATGCAGCCATTGTTTACAATGAGTTGTTATTCCTATCAAAACAAAACAAAACAAAAAACCCTCACTTTTTTTTTTTAAGGTTTTTTATTTATCTGATAGAGATAGACACAGCGAGAGAAGGAACACAAGCAGGGGGTTAGTGAGAGAGGGAGAAGCAGGCTTCCCACTGAGCAGGGCGCCCATCGCGGGGCTCGATCCCAGGACCCTGGGATCAGGACCTGAGCCGAAGGCAGACGCTTAACGACTGAGCCAACCAAGCGCCCCCCCTTTTTTTTTTCTGTTTGAAATTTTATAAGGGTAAATGTGCATCTCAATACATGATAAATGGTGAGGGCATTTTTTTGAGAATACATTGTACAAGAGATGATTTATAAACAGTATTTTATACTAATTCTTATAAGTCTGCAAAATAAGAATTAGAGAAGGTTGAGGTCTGTAAAGGTATACAAATCTACGGCCAAGGAAGTGCAAAGTTGAATTTTGAACACTGATGTGCAAGATGCTAAAATTTCTGTTGTTTTGTTTTTGTGGTTTTTGTTTTGTTTTGTTTTTTCTCCCCACCACTCCCTGATGCCTTTTTGATAAATAGCTTAGCCGCCCGAAGTTTATGGACCACAGAGCTTCTGGGGACTTCAGCTAGGACACATCTGCTTCTCTGACCCTACTCTCACCCTTCCATACTCTGACAAAAACATGGGTAGATATATCCCACTACCACTTCCAGCAACACAAAGAAACACACAATGTTCAAAAATAAAATTACAGTAAAGCCACTTTGCAACTTGTGTTTTCTGTTCATCCATAAAGCTCACCTTTTTTGATGGCTGTTTATTATGACACTGAACCATGATTTATTAATATTTCTCTGTGGACTGACATTTAGATTCAGTTCTATTTTTTTCATTATTAGAAATGATTCTGCAATAAATACAAACATTTGTTTTTGGGGATTTGTACAAATATTTCTGACACCTCGCATCCAGAATTTTGGGCATGTGAATCTGCATATCTTAAAATTTGAAAGTCATTGCTAAATGGCCCTTCAAAAAGTCACACTGATTTTTTTTTAAGATTTTATTTATTTATTTGAGAGAGTGAGAGAGCGAATGTGCATGAGCAGGAGGAGGGGCAGAAGGAGAGGGAGATGCAGAGAATCTCAAGTAGATTCCATACTGAATGCAGAACTCAACATGGGACTCCATCTCAGGACCCCGAGATCATGACCTGAGCTGAAATCAAGAGTTGAGTGCTTAACTGACTGAGCCACCCAGACGCCTTGAGTCACATTGATTGTTATGAGGACTTACACTGTTGAGGACAGTCTGTTTCCTAGTTCACTTGGAAACCTTGGTATTATCAAACTTTTTGTGAACACTGTAGGGAAAAATGCAATTATGTTTTTATAGTGTTTCTTTTTTTTTTACATTTAGTGCTATTTCACAGATTTTTTGCCTACTGATTTTTTTTTTCTTTAGCATTGTCTGTGTACATCCTTTCTTTATTTTGCTTTTTTATTTGTAGAAACCAATGATGTGATATGGATACTAATGCTTTGTTAACCTGTCTTTGTCTCTAAACTCCATTTAAATGCCTTTTGCTACATAATCAAACAAAAAAAAAAATGTATAGTCAAATTAGAGGTGGGGCGCCTGGGTGGCTCAGTCGGTTAAGCGTCTGTCTTCGGCTCAGGTCATAATCTAAGGGTCCTGGGATCGAGCCCCACTTCAGGCTCCCTGCTTAGTGGGGAATCTGCTTCTCCTTCTCCCTCTGCCCCTTCTCCCACTCATGCTCTCTCCCAAATAAATAAATAAAATCTTTAAAAAAAATTAGAGGTGATGCTCTTCTAAGCACTGGGTCTATGACATATGTTCTATTATTTTCAATGTCGTGTGGTTGACCAAACTGAAGCACCCATAGACCTCCCACTTAGCAAGTTGTCAGGATAGGAACTGGAGTAGTCTGACTCTAGGGCTGCTAGAGCATGAAGTCTTTCTGTGGATTTTCCCCCATTAATGACTTCTGAGTCGAAGACATTTCAGAGATGGGTTAGTAGAATTATTAAATTCCAAGCTTCCCACAAGACAGAAGTCTCTGGAATGCTTCTCATTTCCCACAAGAGGTTTAGGGCGAATGGGTGTGGAGTTTGTTGGCTTTGACTGTAGCTCTTATTTGGCCTTCTTATGACAAAGTCCAAATAGCCAAAGCAGGCATGGACGAGTGAGTCAGAGTATGACTTGAGAGCATACACTTGCAATGAGCAATATATTTAAAAGATCCACATACACAAACATGCTCCCCCTCCACACACAGTTACACACTCCCCTGTGACAAGCTGGCAAAGGTGAACATGGCCAGGTGGACATGCAAAGCAAACAGAAACTTCCCAAGCAGAAATCTCAGGCTGCTGGAGAAAATGAGAGGAGGCTGCTCTCAGTTGAAAGGGGATTTGGCTGCCGTGCTGCAGCCTGCAGAGTTGAGAGACATGTTTAATCAGCTTTGCCTACCCTGGGAGCATTTGCTCAAGAGCCTGGGAATGAACTCCCTGACTTGGACGCTGGTTATTCCTAGAGCTGCCTGACCCCACCCATCCTTGGCATCTTCCTCGGATCTCTGAGGGCCAATGAATTCTCTGTTTAGGTGGCGTCCTCCTGTGTCCCCCATCTTTGCTCCTTCAATTCAAGGTTCATCTCAACTTGCCCAGTCACTCTGCCAGATCCCCTCCCCCCCAGCTGGGTTCTCCCCCTCTGTTTTGACAATGTCTCCAACTAGAGCTCAGAGAGTCCTGCCAGCATAAGCCCCCAGACTGCGCCCCCAGGTAGTGCTCCTATCTGGTTAGTCATAGGACTCTGACTCCTTCTTCTCTTCCAAATCCCTCTTTGGAGATGTCCCCCAGAGCCCCAGGGCCACCTGTGTCCTTGTCTTGCTCTCTAATTGCGCAGAAGTTTCTGCTTAGCAACAAACAGCAACTTTCTTTCTCCAGTGACACCTGGTTTCCCAAATATTCCCCAATTCTGTGTGATTTCATTCAAGCATATCTATCTGCTATACCTAATCACAGTATGAAAATTGGAGACAGTGGCTTAATGCTGTTCTGTCCTCCAAAGGGACAGATAAGGATTCAACAGGACCCTTCATCAGATAATGCCTTAACCCCCAAAATGACCCAAATGATGGGAATGGAAACTTTCACTGCAGGTGGGCCCCTCAACATTCGTAAAGTTATCCTGGATAGGTGGGCCACCCCCTCTGACTCTGTGGAGGACTAGGTCTAAACCTAATATTTATGTAGGTCAAAGGATTTTTTTTAAATCCCTTTCTCATTTCACAAATTCGAATTGCTCTTCTTTTTTGTGTTTAAGGTGTCTACGCCAGAAAAATGTCCATAATTCTCTGCTCTGCAGAGCTTGTTACACAACTCCCAACACAAAATTTGATATGTGAAAATTGGTTCTTTTTAAATTTTTATTTGTATTTTTTTGGCAGGCTTTTTGAAAGGCCTGTTTCCTGGCACTAAAAGTAGCCAGTCTTGGCGTGAACAGCCCCTGACAATTTCCAGCATATGGTAAGAGAAGACGCTTCTGCCTACCCATCAGGTAAGTGCCATCTTTCTGACTGGAGCAATGATAGATGTCGTGCTTGGAGAGCAATGACTGCTGGGAAAGGTGCCAAGCAGCCAACTGGCCGATACCACCGAGCAGGTCAGAATGTACCAGGCCTCTGGGTGAGGCAGACCTGCTCATTCTCAACCATACTGAGGCCATGCACTGGAAAAAAATGTACACAGAGAAGCCCTGATTGGACCGCAGAGCTGATATTATTATTTGTTTTGCTAATGTAACTGTAGAGTTTATGATGGGAATGGTAGTATTTCAGGTGAAATATCCATGCAGAGAGCATTGCTTCAAGTTTTTAGGCAAGAACCGTGTAAGTGGTCCCTCTCATGTATGAAGTGGACTTAGCCATCTCCAAGAAGTGGGACCTAACAAACAAAATTTCTACTACCCAGTTTATCAAAGCATTTACTTTCAGCATTGACTGTCACTGTCAGTCGTGTGGTCGTTTTGATTTTTCTGGAAACTACTTTGTTGTTGCATCAAATATATATATATGTGTATATATATGTGTATATATATATATACATATATATATACAATGTAGTAAAGTGAAATGATCTAAAAGTATGAACTACATAAAGATCATTCCAAATACCACTATCTAGAAATAATCATAGGTAATGCTTTAAAAATTGTCTTACGGAATCCTCTCTATTCACATACACTGTATTTTATGAATGAGCTCACGTCATGTGTGCTCACTCATAACCTGCATTTTTCAATGAGATATCATGAATATTATTTTTTAAATGTGGCCTCAGAGACCATTGCATATGTGCACAAATATTTACTCAAGCAGTGCTCTAGGGATGACATTTAGGTTGTTTCTAATTTTCTACTATAGCAATGCTACTGGGAATGTCTTGTTGTACTCATGCAATTATTATGTTAGGAAAAATTCCTAGAAACTGGGCTGTCGAGTCAATGGTAGAAACATTTTGCCCTTTGATGCAAATTGCTAAGCTTTCCAAAATAAGTCATAATTTGTATATTCAGCATGTGTATAAAGCATTGAATTTTATAAAATGCGATAATATTTATGAATTAATTTTTATTTGCTATCTGGCAAAGGATAAGATAGCAGCTGACAGCTTTCAGGTAACTGGAGTAAAAGTGCATACTAAGGAGATGGATTAGGGGCCCCTTGGGTGATGTTGGTGGGGCCCTTCATAAGAAACTGGCAGAAATCTCTGCTGAGATTTTTAGGAAGTAAAACTATGAAATCATCAGGACCAGCAAACTCAACCAGGGCTAATAAGACACAACCCTGCTGTTTTGTCTTGTCAGCATGCTCTCCCACTCTCCCCAAGACCTGTCTCATATTCTCTCTCTTCAGACTTCCCGTTCTTGTCTTTCTTCCATTTCTTCTGTGGATGAATTATCTTAAAACTTTACCAAGATAAAATAGAAGCCATCAGAAAAAAAAAAAAAACTTTTTTATTTGTTTGCCAACAATTTATGCACAGAAATAGTGATGGATTTGTCCATTTTACATTTGTCCGTTTTACATGACTTTTTCGTTTTTTATTGCATTGACGAGGCATCTACAGCAATGGTGAATCATGTCAGTCAGAAGGCATGGCCCATTAATGGGGATAGTTTTAATATTCCACCTAAGTGTAATACTTGCTTGAGGATTATGGTGAGCAACTTAGTCCTGTGATTCTTGCCAGAGGCAGGATTTCCAACTCCACCCTGGAGACATGTGGCAAAAGATATAGGAAGGACTGCCACCAGAATCTAGTTGGTACAGGGTGGTAACTGCTAAATATTTTATAGTTCAGAGTACAAACGCTCCACAACAATTATCTGGACCAAAATGTCAGCAGTCCCAAGGTTGAAAAACCCTGTCCTAATCCACAATATGGTTCTGTCTTTAAGGGTGCAGACTTGGGAGACAGACTGCCTGAGTTTGAATCCTGGGTCTGCAACTTACAAGTAGTGGGGTTCAGATTTCAATAAAGCCTGAATTGTGTGTATACGACCTGTCATGGCTTTTGAAGATTCCACCACGTGCTACTCACTGTGTAAGTTGGGGCGCCTGGTTGGCTCAGTTGGTGAGCGTCTGACTCTTGATATCAGCTCAGGTCGTGATCTCAGGTTCATGAATTCGAGCCCTGCCTCAGGCTCCCCACTCACTGGGGAGTCTGCTTGGGATTCTCTCTCCCTCTCCCTCCGCCCCCCACCCCTGCTCTCACACACACACTCACCCTCTCTCTCTTTCTAATAAATAAATTAATTTAAAAAAAGAACACAACATATGTAAAATAAGTAATAAGTCAGAGCCATTTGTTGTCTGTCCTGCTGCATTTTGGGAAACACTTTTGTAAGGAGTGTGAAACGGATTTGTTCTACGGGCCAAAACCAAAGTCAGGAGGAAATAATTTGAGTCAGGCAAGAAATGGTCAAATCAAACCCAAGTGGAGAATTTCCAGGGGCATACCGCCTGTACTTTTTTTCTCCCCTTGACTTTAGTCACATCCAAGGTAAATAAGTAATCCTGTGGTTCCATATTCTTCTTGTGGGTCTTCTATGCATTAGCAGCTCTGCCTGGATGGTACTTTGAAATGACAAAAAGGAGAAGCTCATTTTCTCATAGGTCAAGTTGAGTTGGTGTGGGATAAGAGCAGCTATACCAGCTCTCTGCATGGCATACTCTCCCTACACTTATATATATATATATGTATGTATATATATACATATATATATATATATATTTTAAAGAGAGATTGAGAGAGTGTGAGTTGGGGAGGGGGAGGGGCAGAGGGAGAGGGATAGAGAGAATCTTAAGCAATCTCCCTGCTGAGCAGGAAGCCAGACATGGGGCTCGATCTCATGACCCTGAGATCATCATAACCCTGAGCCAAAACCAAGAGTCGGGCTCATACTCTTAACCAACCGAGCCACCCAGGCACTCCTCTCCCTACCCTTAATATAACCTGGAAGGGTTAGAATGATTTCTATGTTATGTGCCATAACATCTCTCATATTGTTTCCTTTTCTCTCATATCCCTCATCCTTTGAGCTATGTTCTGGAAGAGTTCCTTCGGTTTTCTGCCCACTGAAAATTGCTCTTCAGCTATGTGTAGTTTGTTTATGCCATCCATTAAACTTCTCATTGATTAGACTTAATTTCTTTATTTTGACAATCGTATTTTTCCTGTTATCTTTTTTATCCAGTTCTGTTGTGAAATAATTGTCATACATCACTGTATCCATTTAAGGTGTAAAGCATGGTGGTTTGATTTGAATACATATTGTGAAATGCTTGCCACATTAGGTCCAGCTTCTCACTTACATATAATAAAAAGATAAGAAAGAATAAGAGAAAAAAGTAAAAGGAATGTTTTCATGTGATGATAGCTCAAACAATTTACTCTCATCAACTTTTCTATATATCATACAACAGTGTTAGCTACAGTCATCCAGTTGTACATCACACCCTTAGTACTAATTTATCTTATGACCTGGAAGTTTGAACCTTTTGACCACCTCATCCAATTCCCTCTTCCCTCACCTCTGCCTCTGGGAACCACGAGTCTGATCATCTTTTCTATGAATTTGGTATTTTTTTATTCCAAATATAAGTAAGATTTTGTAGTCTTTGTCTTTCTATGTCTGACTTATGTCACTTAGCATATTGTCTTCAGGGTCCATTCTTGTCACAAATTGTAGGATTTCCTCATTTTTTTATGGCTGAATAATATCCCATTGTATATATAATATATATGTATATATATATTTTTTAAAAATCTATTTATTTATTTATTTATTTATTTATTTATCCATCCATTCATCCATCAATGGATACTTAGGTTGTTTCGTTATTGTAAATAATGCTGGAATAAACATGGGGATGCAGATATCTTTCTGAGTTAGCGTTTTTATTTCCTTTAGGTATATTCCCAGAAGTGGATTTGCTGGATTATATGGTAGTTGTATTTTTAATTTCTTGAGTATCCTATATATTGTTTTCCATAGTGGCTGTAGCAATTTACAATCCCACCAACAGTGCATAAGAGCTCCCTTTCCTCTACCTCCATGCCAACATTTGTTTTCTCTGGTCTTTTTAATGAGGGCCATTCTAACAGGTGTGAGGTGATATCTCATTGTGGTTTTAATTTGCATTTCCCTAATGACTAGTGATGCTGAGCATCTTTTCATGTACCTATTACACTTTTGTAGATCTTCTTTGGAGAAATGTCTATTCAAGTATTATTAGTTTGATGTAGCCCCACTAGTTTATTTTATTTTTAATTTTTTCCCACTTGTTTATGTTTAATTTTGTTGCTTATGCTTTAGGCGTCATTTTCAAGCAATCATTGCCAAGACCCATGTCAAGGACCTTTATTACTATGTTTTGTTTTGTTTTCTCTTCCCCAGGAGTTTCATGATTTCAGGTATTCCATTTAAGTCTTTCATCCAGTTTTGTGAGTGGTGTAAGATATGGGTCCAATTTCCTTCTTTTACATATGAATATCTGATTTTCCCAGCACCACTTATTGAAGAGTGGTCTTCTTTTCATTGAGTATTCTTGGCTTCCTTGTCAAATATTAGTTGACTGTATATGTCTGGCTTTATTTGTGGCCTCCTGATTCTGTTATATTGGTCTATTCATCTGTTTTTAGACATGTATTATACTGTTTTGATGACTACAGTGTTACATTAGAGCTCAAAATCAGGAAGTGTGATGCCTCCTGCTTTGTTTTTCTTTCTCAGGATTTATTTGGCTATTTGGGATCTTTTGTGGTTCCATATAAATTTTAGAAGTGTTTTCTTCTACATCTATTTAAAAATGCCATTGGATTTTCAAAAGGTCTTGCAATGAATTTATAAATGGCTTTTGATTGTATTGATATTTTAACAATATTGATTCTTCTAATCCATGAACATGGGATACCTTTGTACTAATTTATGTCTTTGATTTCTTTCATCAATGTCTTGCAGTTTTCTGAGTAGATAGTTTTCAGCTCAGTTTGTGTTTCTGGGTATATCTGCTGGTAATGTCCCTGGGCAAGTGGAACCTGCTATTATGGCCGATTTTGGGGTAAGGCTACTGTTTGAGTTCTGAGGACAGGGATGAAGCAAGTATGCCACTTGCTAAGAACTGTTAGAGGACTGCTGGCTTGGTTTCCTACAGAAGTGAGGCTGTAAGATGGGCTCTGTGTTTGCCTGGGCTTTCTAGTCTGGCTTACTAGCTGGGACTAGTTCAACGATACATGGGGCTATGCATTAGCTTCCTACACGGCAGTGCAGAAGGACCAGGCCCAGGGCCTATACAACTTGTTGCTTGGGGACACAAATCAGTACAGAACGTACACAGAATTCCCTGGTCAGGTGAGACCACCAGTTTTGCTCTGCAGATGAGGGAAGCCATGGGCTGTTTCATTGTTTAAGTGCCACTATACGTAGGGCTGTTGAGTGGGCTATGTAACTTATCTTGTGTTCTGGTTAGGTTCCCTAGTTTGACAGGTGGAAAGCTGTATTCAGTGATGAGCAGGGCTGTGAATTGGAATTCCTATCTAAGTGCAGCAGGAGATGGTGCAGCAGCCGGTAAAGCTCTTTGTTTGTTGTTTTAACGCAAGCTAACCTGCACCTCAAGTTCCCTGATTAAGCAGGGCCACTGGCTTTGTTCTGCAAATATAGGCTATGCCCATTTGCCTCCTAGCTCAAGTTTCACTGAGGCTCAGCTGGCCTGCTGGTCAGATGGGGCCAAAAGACACTCTCCACAGTGGATGGAGCTATGTTTCAGACCCCTTGCTGAGGTAGAAAGAGAAGGGTCTGCTTTAGGCTGCTCTCAATTTCCCAAACAGGCTCTCTGGATAGGAGTGGATGAGAGCTACCCTTAGCCTTGACTATGAATTAATCCTCCAGCCTGTCCATAGCACAGAAATGTTTTACACCTGGTACTGGCTTTGCCCTGGGGACTATCAGCTCTGCCTGCCCAACTCTCATCTCACGTGCCATTGAGCCAGTATAGCTTCCAGGAATTTTCACCAGCCCTTCTGGCTAGATGGGGCTGGAAGACCAGCTCCACAGTGGGTGAGGGATTGAGCTGTTTGCCTGAGTATGGGCAAACCCAGCTCTAGGGCAAGGAAAACTTGTTTACGGACTTCAGTCAGGCAGAATGTACTCCACCAAGTTCCCTGGCCAGAGTGCATTGACTTGGTTCTATCAATGAGCAAAACCACTGGTTGGGATTATTACTTGGGTACTGCAGGGATGATGTCAGTGCCAAGATCCATGTGCTGGTTGTTGTAAGCCCTTCCTCCCTTCTAGGTCACACTCAGATTCCCAGTGGTTGAGTCCAACAAATTCCCCTGTAGTCTCCATGGTGTAAGATCAGAGTAGGAGCTCCAAGAAAGCAACTCACAATTGGGGGTGGCTGGTTGTACATCCTGGGCGTTCTCTTTTCCCAGTGGAGGGACTGGAAGCTCAGGGGAGGCCTCTCTGCATGGTGCTACACTGGCCTGGGGAGGGGAAATGTGGTCAACCTTACTGGTTCCTCTTACCCTTTAAATATAGTCTGTCTTGGTCTCTGTGGTGCAAGGGGATGCCTCAACCTCACCCTTGTACTCTAGGATTCTCTTAGGAGTGTCTTGTACCTGAATAGTTGTTCTTGTGAGGCTGACTGAAGTCAGGAACAACCTATGTCACCATCTTGCTGAAATCCCTCCCTATTTTTCCATCTCAGGATTTATAATTATATATAACTATATATAATATATGTAACTAATATATTATATATATTAAAACAATACAGGGATTAGGGACAACTGACCCCCTGCACAGTTGAGAAGCCCTGTATAACTTTTGTTTCTCCAAATATTTAACTATTAATTTAACTGTTGACCAGAAGACTTACCAATAGTACGAATAGTTAATTAACACATATTTTGTATATTATATGTACTATATACTCTATTAATGCAATAAAACAACCTAGAGAAAATAAAATGTTATTAAAAAATCATAAGGAGGAAAAATACATTTATAGTACTGTATTTATTAGAAAAAATCTGCATATAAATGGACCTGTGTAGTTCAAACCTATGCTCCTTAGGGTGTATATTTTTATTAATGCAATATATATCATATACATAATTAATATATATTTAATATATATCATGTATGATTATATTAAATATATATTATATATTAATTAATAATACATAATTACTTATGTATACATAATTATATATAATTATGTACAAAATGTATAAACATAAAATATATAATGTATATATAGTATTAATCTTATTATATAATATATATTATATATTACATATATATGGTTTTATGTTGTATATATAATTAAAGATCTTGAAATATATATCCTATGATCCTGAAATATATATATCCTATTGTTATTAAAGTATGTGATACTCTCTTTTCTCTCTCTGAAAATATTGTTATCTTTTAGTCTGGATCCACATAGGGGAGGTATGAATGTGTGTGTATTGTGTTCCATATACATCCTATACCTTAGCCTCATCATCTCCTTGACTATGTCAATAGCCACATCTTATTCCGTTCCCTGTTCTGTCTTTTGGCAGCCTTTAATCTCCAAAGAGTGGCCAGGGTTGTTTTGTTGTTTTTTGTTTTTAATGTAAATTGGTTCATTTTACTAAACTACTTTGAATCCATCAGTGGCTTCTTGCTGCACATGGGACAAAACCTTTGTTCCTTGCCTGATGAAGACCAGCACTCTCACGAGGTTTTGCCCTACTCTGGACCACCCCAGCCACAATGGCTTTTCGTCAGCTTTTCAGATTCACTCAGCTCTTTTTTGCTGTGAGGACTTTAAATATTCTGTTCCCTGGGGTGCCTGGGTGGCTGAGTTGGTTAAGGTCTGTGCCCGACTCTTGGTTTCCTCTCAGGTCATGATCTCATGGGTCCTGAGACTGAGCCCTGTGTTGGGCTCTGTGCTCAGTGGGGAGTGTGCTGGAGATTTTCTCCCTCTGCCCTTCCTCCCCCTGACTATCTCTCTCTCTCTAAAAATAAATAAATAAAATCTTTTAGGAATAAATAAATAAATAAAATAAAATATTCTGTTCCCTTCTTCTCCCCTTCCCAGCCTGGCTATCTCTTATTTCCTCTTCCTCTGATGAAACTTCCTGAATTCTTTGCTTTCAGTCATTCTCTAATTACTATATTATTAGCACCCTTTGTTTTCCTGCTTATAATTTACAGTAAGGGGAAAAAAATCATACACAGTGAGTGATGTCTCTCTTGTCCTTGCAGGTAGCGCTATTAGGTTGTGACTGAGCTTCACCTGAACACCTTGCTCAGGTCTGATCCCATTTCATTCAATCCCTTCATTCAATCTCCCCAGAAATGCATTCCTGGCTTTTTTTCCTCTCCAGATCTTGCAGAACGGTGTTTTTCTATTGTGTAGAGTACTTCTGCTTGCATTTGGCTACCAAACCCAACCAAATTAACAAGGAAGAGTTCCCTTTTGCTCTCTGCCATCTTCAGGAAAGGGATCATTTAGGAAACACTTTTAGGACAGCACACTACACTGTAGCTTTTGTCTGTAGGAGGCAGCATGCTTGAGGAACTGGAACCCAAGCCGTCCCCAGGTCCTAGCACTTACTGCCACCTTGGGAGCATGCAGTTAGCAGGAGAAAGGAATCTGTTTTTGATGGCCCCTTCCCTGATTGGCCTTTCTGCAGATCTCATCAGCAGACACATCAATTAGTGCCCATTAGAAGGGTGTTTGGGGTTTTTCATTTATTTCATTTTCCTGATGTGGATACCAGGCTTGGAAAAGAGTGGACTAAAAAAGCAAATGTGTTTCAGGAAAAGACACATGGCGGGGGACACAGCTGCTTTCCAGATGCCATAGAGTGAGACTACCATGGGCCTTAATGAGGACTCTACTGAGCAGACCCTCTCCACAAAGGAAGGGCTGTGAGGTGGAGCTGCAAACTGCCATTGAACCCAGAAGTCCCTGGGCATGCTGGCTATGCAGATCACCCTGCCAGAGATGCCTATCACTTTCTGGGGACTCCAGGTTCCTCCATAGCCTATGGTAAGAAGCAGTGGATACATTATAAAGCTGGGGTGGTTACAAATTGTTAAACTACTTACCGTTTTTGGATATGGTAAGTTAGGTTGATCTGAGTGAGTTTCCTGAACGGGGTTCCATCTGCCTTATGGGTCTTGTGGGAAAGTAGGTGAGAACAATGGGTACTTGTACTTTCTTTAATGCATACCTGCTCCCCTGCTTCTTCCATCTTCAGTCTTTTAAGGACAAGTCGTCCTTTGTCTTAAATAATTTCTATGTTGCCTGAAATAGTACTATGGGGATGTAGACTAAAAATCAAGGATCTCCATGGTTTGGAGTCAGAAGATGTGGGTTCCAGTCCCAACCATCTCAATTCCTAGATAGGTGACCTTGGGCTAATCACTAACCAATGTAAGCCTCAGATTCTCTAACAGTGGACCAGAGATGATTATGCCTGCCCTGCTTATACCATACAGCCCTGTCTACTAGCAGTGTCTATGCACTGAACGTCTGTGCCCCTCCCCCACATTTCATGTTTTGTAATCCTAACCCTCAACGTGATGGTATTAAGAGGTGGGGTCTTTGGAGGTGCTTAGGTCATGAATGGCATTGGTGCCCTTATGAAAGTGGCATCAGGTGTCCCTTGCCCTTTCTGTCACATAAGAACACAGCCAAAGATGGTGCTGTATAAACCGGGAAGCTCTCCCAAATACTGAATCTGCTGGTGCCTTGATCTTAGACTTGCCAGCCTCCAGAAGTGTGAGAAATAAGTTTCTGTTGTTTTCAAGACATCCAGGCTATGGTATTTTTCTTACAGCAACACAAACAGACTAAGAAACCAGATATTATACGTGAAAATTCTCTATAAATCTAAAAAAACTATGGATATAAGGCTTCTTAAAATAAAGTAACTACCAAAAGCTTTATTTAAAGCAGTTCAAATAAAAAAGAGAGAGAGAGAAATACAAACAAATACCCTTCATGAATATAGATGCAAAAATTCTTAATGAAATGTCATATATATATATATATATATACATATACATATATATATATATATATATATACCCTCGAGAGACATAATAACTGAGTTACACTGAATTGTAAAAAACTGATGGTGTTGGGCTCCTGGGTGGCTCAGTTGGTTAAGCGACTGCCTTCAGCTCAGGGCATGATCCTGGAGTCCCGGGATCGAGTCCCACATTGGGCTCCCTGCTCAGCGTGGAGCCTGCTTCTCCCTCTCCCTCTGCCTGCCACTCCCCCTGCTTGTGCTCTCTCTCTCTGTCAAATAAAGAAAGAAAATCTTAAAAAAAAACCCTGATGGTGAATTATGACTATTGGTGTCATGCACTCAGAAGAGAGACCCACAAGTGCAGCTGGTAAGAGGGAGTGAGGTACCAGGAAGTGGAATACAGCCCTGGAAAAGAAAATGTAGCTATAGGACATGGATCGCCTTGTGGGCGGTTTTGCCTCTGAAGGGTCCTGATGTTAAGTTTTAACACTCAGTTTGGAATTATTACCTACAGTTGAATTACTGCTTTGCTTTATTCACTTATTCACTCATTCCCCAGCAAGTTTTATGAAATTGGTTTTATATTGGTACTAATGTGGTCAGTGATCTAGGAGATCTAGAAATGTGTAAACCAACCTTCTGACTTTGAGGAGTTTATGATCTAACAGGGAAGAAAAACAAAGTTAGAAAAATGGGTGTAATTCACCAAGGTGGTGAGATGGAGAGGAACATCCTTTACATTTAGATTTCAGGGGATGTAGCTTTCAAACCCTACCTTGAAGGTAGGTCTGGCTTTGGGAAATGAGGATGGACTGTTAAGGGTTTTCCAGGTAGAGGGAATAGCATGCATATGACCTTAATGATCTGGCTTACAAACAGACCTTCGATTGGGCATTTACCCTCTCCGTTCACCAGGTCTTCTGAGCTCATCTGAGAAAACCCACCTTCCTGCTGCCTCAGAGGATCTTCTCCTTTTCCAGGAGCAGCCAGGATTGCAACCAAGGTCAGCTCCTCTGGCCTGTGCTTATGAGAGTAAGATTGTCTCCCCAACCCCCCCACCTCCACTTCTCTCTTTCCACTAGTAAGGGGTAACCTAAACCCAGGTGTTTTCACTTCAGAGATGCCAATAGCCACCATACACTCAGCACTTGGAAGGTAACAAATTTGCTATGTCACAATTGATAATCAACTCTAGTAAAAGAACGTCCAAATCAATTGAGCTTTAGCAAGGGCAAACTGGCTGGACGCAGGCGGGCTCCCAGCTAGAGCTGGCTGGGCTTGATAAATTTACCCTTATTATGGCTATTGATGTTTAAATTTCTTCAGGGATGTTGTTACATGGGTGCCTGGTGGTGACAGAGGTACGGTGACCTCCTTCGATCCTTAATCTACACCTGTTAGTTGGCTCCCTGGTTGCCTCTGAGTATACTCAGGCTTAAAGGTTAACAAAAGAAAAACAGGCCAAGTTTACGTGATGGCAGCAGCGGATCAATGCAAGTAAATAACCTTCTCTGTCTTATTTCCCCAAGCATTATTGATCCAAGTTCTTTGTTCTTTGTCATGTTTCTGTCTTCTTTTCCCAGGGGACATTCAACCATCAGCTCGTATTGGACATGTTAACTGGCGCATTATGACAGCTACCATTTTGTCACTCAATGTGCTGAGATATATATATGTAATATAATATAATATAATATAATATAATATAATATAATATAATAATATAATATAAAATTATTTTCGTTTGGTGTTTCTAAGCTGTAGACGGGTAAGCAACCGAATCTCCAACATACATTTTCTTTGCTCCAGTTCCTTTTCCTTCTATAGCAAGCAGGTAAATTCTGTGAGCCTCTATCATATGAATAGGTGTATTAATTTGTTTCAAATACCAATTGAAATGCAGAATGATCTGAACCTTTAAAACTGAAGGCACTAATCTGCTGAAGCTTGCAGTGTATTCCAGGTGAGTAGTGCATATTGAGATCTGGTCTGACCCCCAGCACTTATGTTTCTTTAGAAACTGGGTTCTTTTCTTTCATTTCCCTTGGTAGTTTATAAAGGCTATTTTTCATCTTTCCATTCTTATCTCTGTGGAATGCTAGGGATGTTAGAGTGATAGCCCTGGCCATCCTGAACTCTGCCTTTTCTCCAATAGGATTCTGCTGGTACCCAAATAAGATTTAGGCTAATGTGGTGAGTGCTAATTTGAACACGTATAACTTTCCTACCAACTTCATTGGTTTTTTATTTAGATGTATATGATGGGTGGGTACCAATTGCAAAATAGAATTTTCCATGTAATTAAAAGAAAAAGTTCTACAGAGGCAGAAGAGCTCTTTGCTAAAACCCATTATACTTCAAGACACATTTGTCTAATTAAAAAAAAAAGAAGCTTTCATTTTCAGTTATCAAATAAATAAAGCTAGGTGAATGATAAAATCATGACAGTCAGTGAGTGTTGTGCTCCTTTCTGTGGGTCCCCTCAGCAGTAACATATGGCTTAATTCTGAAAAAAATAATTCTTGAAAAAACTTGAGATATTTTCATGCTTGGCATCCTGGGAGGTAAGCCCACTACTAAGTTAAGATGAACCATGAGAGACTGTGGACTCTGAGAAACAAACTGAGGGTTCTAGAGAGGAGTGGGTGGGGGGTTGGGTTAGCCTGGTGATGGGTATTAAAGAGGGCACGTTCTGCATGGAGCACTGGGTGTTATACGCAAACAATGAATCACGGAACACTACATCCAAAACTAATGATGTAATGTATGGTGATTAACATAACATAATTTAAAAAAATGGAAAAAAACTAATTTGAATGGAACAAAAAATAGAACCCCATATTTGTAATTGTTGCCCTTGAACTGAACATTTATTATGTCAAACAGAACAAAACCAATGCTAGTTATTTTCAGAGAAAAAGTAGTTTGTTAATAACTAGAATTGCCAATATTTCCTCTATAGGTAACTTAAAAAATTAAGTCCATATGATTATCCAAAGTCTCTAGGGTCAAATGGCATAAAATCTTGTTCCTTAAATTATTTGACCATACTTCACTCAGAGATGTATGTAAATTGTATGCTTCTCTCTTGCATTTGTCAATCATTAAAATGCACCATGTATATAATTAATACCATTGTAAACTCCCTTGTCTCCCAGTTTCCAATTTGGTATTCTGTTTAATCCACTAAAGAGTCACCTTTTAAGTGATGTGTTAATGCAATATGAAAGCTCATTTCTCTCATTTCTCTACATGCAGAAATCACTGCAGGCATTGCTGGAGAATGTGAAATTGGTTATCATTAACATTTAGAGCTTTTCATCCTTGGTGTGCTTTGCAAACACTAATTAATGAATCCTTCTATGAGACTCACACCAAATGGAGTTGTTAATGTTCTAGTCAACAGATAAGAACCCTTGGCTTTTGGCCACTTTATTTAACCTACCTGACTATTCCAGAGACAGCTAGCAGGACAGGTAATAAACCCAGGATCCTGGGCTCTTGCTTTTCTGTATGGTGTACTGGGATGCTCTCTGAAATGGCAAATGTGCATTTCTCTTGGATATGCTCATCTTAGAGCATCCCCTCTTGTCTTTTTTATCGTCAAGTATGCCATCTTTCTGTTTCATGTAACCATGGCACCAACACGCCATTATGAGCATTTTGTTTGCATGTGTTATTCAGATTACACCATATATTCTAGAGATAATTTTGAAATTAGCCTTTATTTTTTAGTTTTTAGTTTTCTCCAACCCCTGGCCCTCCTACAAAGGTCAATGTATTTTTATAGAAAACATGGCCCAACTTTGAAAGAAATAAAAATGAATTCAACTGAAAGTATTTCAACCTTTGGATTTCTGCCAAATAACCTCTTATTTTCTATCCCCCAAGCTGTTGTTGGAAGTTAAAGGAGAAAAAAGGACTATTTTAGAAGCTTTAAAGTATTTGGTTTTATAGGAAGAGTCTGTTTGGGAATTGTTTCTCCCCCAAAATGAGAATTTTGTCAGTTCACGCCATACTCTGAAAGAACCAAAAATTTTCCAAAAATGGCATTTAAAGACACCTTTACTGTAAAGAATGAAAACATAACCATTTACCATTTTTATAATTTATTACAAATTTACATTTTGCTACAAGACTTCTAATTTATTTGTTTTCTATCCCTTTCAAGATTACCTTTCTTTTTTTTTCCCCCTTGGGAATTCATTTTATTTTATTTATTTTATTTTTATTTTTTTAAATTCAATTAGCCAACATATAGAACATCATCCGTTTCAGATGTAGAGTTCAGTAATTCATCAGTTGTATGTAACACCCAGTGCTCATCACATCATGTGTCCATACTCCCACCAACCTCCGCTCTAGTAACCCTCAGTTTCTTTCCCCTAGTTAAGCATCTCTCATGGTTTGTCTCCCTCTCTAATTTCTTCCCATTCCATTTTCCCTCCCTTCCCCTATGATCCTCTGTGCTGTTTCTTATATACCTCAACGAGTGAAACCATATGATACATGTCTTTCTCTGATTGACTTATTTCGCTCAGCATAATACCCTCCAGTTCCATCCACATTGATGTAAATTGTAAGATTTCATCCTTTCTGATGGCTGAGTAATATTCCATTGTAGATATTTACCACATCTTCTTTATCAATTCATCTGTTGTTGGACATCTCAGCTCTTTCCATAGTTTGGCTATTGTGGACATTTCTGCTATAAATGCTGGGGAGCAGGTGCCCCTTTGGATCACTACATTTGTATCTTTGGGATAAATACCCCAAACTAGGTAAATACATACTAGTTCAATTGCTGGGTCGTAGGGTAGCTTCTTGAGATATACCTTTCTTATAAGAGTTTCAGTGTTAAAATAAGACTTGTGCTAATGTAAATCTTAATGTAATGTATCATAAAATTGTTAGGTATTCCCAGGGTTTACCCCAGTCAAGAAACAGATCCACAGAAGCTTTGCTTGGGGATCATAACAGTGTCAGAAATTATAGACACTTAAATAACATCACTTATCCAGAGAAATTGGAATATTTATAATACACAAAGTGTTTAATTTCCCCAAAATATTTCAGTACATTTGTTATGTACTTACATATGCCACAATAGGGTATGCATGCTAGATAACTATTTCTAATACATGCAACATTGGTCAGCACCTCCGGGCTCTCTCTACTGGTTTTCTAATGGAAGGCCATGCCAGGGAATCTTATAATGATAAGATGTTCTGCTTTATGCAAGTTAGAGCACATACAACTATTATAATTGTACTCCCATAGAAAGAGAGTCTACAAAAACCAGAGGTGTCATTGATTAGAACCACATAAGCATGATACCATAATTCATAGGATGCGTGTTAGATGATAACTATCATGAACATTCACACTTTATTATCAGTGTACATCATTTAGGGCCCTTCTTTTCTGCACACTAAAGACCACTCTGAGCCCATTTACTATTTATTTATATCAAGCAGTGTCTCTGAAATGATTGTGAACTGCATGACAACAGAGGCTGTGTCTTGATCAGCTTTATATTTCCTGTGCCTAGCCATATCTGCACATAGAAAATGTTTCATAAAAGTGTATATGAAGACTGATACTCACAGCCACCAGTATTAAATAATTATACTGCTTTATCACTTATTGACAGTCACTACTAATGGTATCTGAAATACCAGGAATATACTAGGCCACTGGGCCACATTAGAAAGAGCCTGGAATCATAATACTCAAGCATTTGTGGCAACTCCAGGCATGAGTGAAGCACTGGCCAGATTTGCATGTCACTGCTAAAATTTGCCTCGATCCTTGGAGAGATTTCAGATTGGGCATGCCCAGGACTGAAAACCAAAGCTCAATTTTGCCTTATTTTATTTTGCATTTTGTTATGTAGCCAGGGAATGGATATGATTAAGTAAAATTGAAGGCATTTGGTTTTACCTTAAGACTCGTTCTTTGTTTCTAGATGGTGGTCACGTAGGTTAATTTAACTGTTGTCAACTGCAGACTTAAACAGCAAACATGACCAGTAAGAACAGTTTAGCTAGTGCTATCATAACAAATAGCCCTGAAATACCCATGGTTTAAAGGATAACAGTGTTTAATTTCTCACTTTCATGCTACCTGCCCAATTAAGGTCAGGATGGTAGGGTGACTGGATTCTGCTTATCACAGTCATGAAAGGCCCCTAGCTGCTGGGGAGTCACCATCTTGACTATTATTGTTGCCATCCCAAAGTGAAAGACAGAACTCAGGAGGATCTTGCATTGGCTGTTAGATATTATAGCACACTTATTTCTTCACACAGCTCATTGGTCTGAACTAGACACATGGCCCCATCTCACTCACAAAATGGGCAAGAACTATAACCTCACCATGTCCCTGGAAGAGAAATAACTAGAAATAGTTGACAAACAGTTCAAATGACTACCAGACTTACTTTATCAGATACTCATCTGTATGCTTCCCCCTATTCCCTGAGCTGCCTCCACCAATGGACTAACTACTCACTCATTCTGGGAGTAACAGGCCCTCCTCCCCAATCTCGACACCCCAACAGCCAAAGAGCCACAAGTTGGGGCACCCGGACGCCCCTGCCATGGTCAGACTTTGAATGCAGAGTGGGGATTCTGGCATCCCTAGAAGCCACAGAAGGGAAATGATGTTGCTGATCAGAAATGTGCTGGGGGGTTAACTCCCACCATGGAGTCAATTTAGGTCAATGACAGAGAGAAAATTTCCCTCTTTCCTATCTTGCAAAAACTATTCTGAGATTTTACCTTGGAGTGTTACAAGCCTGCTGAGTCAACTGCTGTACCTCACAGTGGCTCGTCACCAAGCATCAGCTGGCATCAGACGGTCTCACTTTGAATCACCTCACATTGGCTCTTGCCTTATGTTTCTTTTCCTCATCTTCATCAACTTGGGCTTGCACTTCCTAAGTAAAGTATTAACACTTTAAGCTTTGCATTAGGCTCTGTTTTTCTCAAAAACTTGGGTTGGGCCATCTAATACATTTGCTTCAGGTTCTGCTTGTATACAGTATTATAATCAAAGCCTGATCCAGTTAACATGGTTTCAACACGGAATCTGACCAGGTCATATTTATTTAGTAGGTGACCTCTAGTGGACCTCAAAAGTGCCAACTTAATATTTTTGGTCATTTTCATATTTGACAGCTTAAGGAGTAGACGTATTTAATTGTATCAATAATTGATTCAATCATGAGTAAAATTTTAAAAAATTGCCTTGGCACTAGTGACATTTTGGGGTGGATGATTCTTTGTTGTGGGAGACTGCTGTGTACATCATAAAATGTTTAGCTGCATCCCTGGGCTCTACCCACTAAATGCCAGTAGCAGCTCCAGTTGTGATAATGAACGTCTCTAGACCTTGTTAAATATTCCCTGAAGGGCAAAATCAGTCCTAGTTGAGAACCATGAATAGAAACCATTTGGTAGCTGAAATTTTCAACAGTAATTACTTTTTAAGCCACAATGTAAAGATATTGTGTTGATTTTTCATATTATTACACTTAATATGAGAATACTATTTATATAAATATGGATTGTCTAACAACTTCTATAGCATATTTTCCCCAACAACTTAAATACTAGTAATATGAAAACAAGGAGCAATATCATTCTAAATTAGTGAAGATGTGAACTCTAAGATTTACATAGAGGGGTAGAAAGATGATAGATGATAGATAGATGATAGATAGATAATAGATGGATGACAGATGGGAAGAAAGAAAGAAAGAGAAAGAAAGAAAGAGAGAAAGAAAGAAAGAAAGAAGAAAGAAAGAAAGAAAGAAAGAAAAAGAAAGAAAGAAAGAAAGAGAAAGAAAGAAAGAAAAAGAAAGACATAATACACTAAGAGTATTTCTAGACAGATATTATATTAAATATACTTTAAGAGCAGATGATATCCCTTCAGTGCATAGTCACTATATTTTTATGCACATGAATAATGACAAATTTTTGAAAATTATTTGTTCTATTCAATACCTTATAACGTAGCCCTGAGATCTTGTTGAGGTAATGTTTTCTCTCCCTGTTGGGAACTTTTTTTCCTAGGTAATGAAGAACAGCATACCTTGTTCAAATTGTCATGAAATTCAAATGAAGAAGTCTAAATTAATGAGGTTTTCCTATGCTTGAACATATGCCAGAGACTGATATCAGATCATCTGCAGACTCTGAACCAGTGGCAATTATACTTGTATCTTCAGTGGTGTCAACCTGAATTAAAAATTGGCTAGCTTTATTAACAATGCCCCTAACAGACTTCTTAATTAATTTAGAGATACAATCAAATAATGTAGTTCACTGCAGCTTCTAAAATGATAATGTAGAAACACCATTCTACCTTTTCTTACTTTACTACAAATTCAAGCTTCCCTAAATTAGAATATAATAATTGCTCAATATAAGTTAGATTTAGGGGGAAAAACTCATGTTACTGTTTCTTTGTTTAAATGTATTGCTAATTCCTATATCCCATAATAATCATTTCTTTACTGTTAAATTTAATTATGCTAATCAATTGCATAATCTATGTGTTCTACCTTGTCTTCTTCCATAGTCAGACGATGTTATGGGTTTCATTAAATTGATTCACTTGCTTGAGTCACTTTTTCCATGTACAGGATCCCTAGCTAAAAATAGCTTTAGCTAAAGATATATAAGTGCATAATAATGTAGATGTATATAAGATGGAAAAATGTGTGTAAGATGCCTGAAAGTATGTTTTCTCCATAATTAACAGTGGCTCTGAGTGGTGGGATTCAAGAATTTTTTTTAACTTACTCTTTTTACTTTATTGTTTGAATTATTTATGATAAATATCTACTATTTTCCACCAAATTTGTAAAATATTCTTCAAAGCATTGCTTAGTGATTATCAGAACATTTTCAGTAAATAATTTTTCAGAAAATGCTATTTATTTTCTTTTTTAAATTTTATTTTATTATGTTATGCTAATCACCATACATTACATCATTAATTTTTGATGTAGTGTTCCATGATTCATTGTTTGCGTATAACACCCAGTGCTCCATTCAATACGTGCCCTCTTTAATACCCATCACCAGGCTAACCCATCTCCCCACCACCCTCCCTTCTAGAACCCTAATCAAGAAATGGGCAGTAGACATAAACAGACATTTCTGCAAAGAAGACATCCAAATGGCCAACAGATACATGAAAAAGTGCTCAACATCGCTCGGCATCAGGGAAATCCAAATCAAAACCTCAATGAGATACCACCTCACACCCGTCAGAATGGCTAAAATTAACAAGTCAGGAAAAAACAGATGTTGGTGGGGATGCGGAGAAAGGGGAACCCTCCTACACTGTTGGTGGGAATGCAAGCTGTTTCAGCCACTCTGGAAAACAGTATGGAGGTTCCTCAAACAGTTGAAAATAGAGCTACCATACGACCCAGCCATTGCACTATTGGATATTTACCCCAAAGATACAAATGTAGGGATCCAAAGGGGTATGTGCACCACAATGTTTATAGCAGCAATGTCCACAATAGCCGAACTGTGGAAAGAGCCAAGACGTCCATCAACAGATGAATGGATAATAAGATGTGATATATATATATATATATATGTACACACACACACACAATGGAATATTATGCATCGATCAAAAGGAATGAGATCTTGGGCGCCTGGGTGGCTCAGTCGGTTAAGCGACTGCCTTCGGCTCAGGTCAAGATCCTGGAGTCCCGGGATCGAGTCCCGCATCGGGCTCCCTGCTCAGCAAGGAGCCTGCTTCTCCCTCTAACCCTCCCCCCTCTCATGTACTCTCTCTCTCTCTCTCTCATTCTCACTCTCTCAAACTAAATAAATCTTTAAAAAAAAAAAAGGAATGAGATCTTGCCATTTGCAACTACATGGATGGAATTAAAGGGTATGTGCATTCAATTTTTTCAAAATATCCTTTCAGAAGTGAAAGATGGTGCCTTATATTTGAAGTTATACAGGGTGGCTGGGTGGTACAGTTGGTTAAGCATCTGGACTCTTGGTTTCAGCTTGGGTCATGATCTCAAGGTCGGGAGATCGAGCCCTTCATCAGGTTCTGCGCACTCAGTGTGGATTCTGCTTGGGATTCTCTCTCCCTCTTTCTCTGCCCCTCTGCCCCATTTTCTCTCTCTCCGTCTCTCTTTCTCTCTCTCAAATAAATAAATAAATATTTTTTAAAAAAGGAAAGTATATGCGTGAGTAATTTTTTCTCATGCTTTTATTTAAATTTGAAATTTTGCTAGTTAAACCAAAAAAAAAATCTAGAACTTAAAAAAATGTAGTGCTGCTATTTTCCAATAGTTTTAATTTGACATTTTGATCTTCATATTTTTAATTTTTGGAGGTGTATTACTTCATTTCAATGAGATTAATTTGTTATATATACATACATATACAAACACATTTTGTGAATAGCAGCAATGATGTCATGAATTCTTTATGGATATTTTGTAATTATATAGCTATAATTCATTTTAAAATAAACATTGTATATATTAATTACATAATATATGATTACAACATAAAATATATACTATATCTAAAATACAAAATATATAAATAAAATACACATATACTATATCTAATTATATATAACATATAGAATGTATAAAATAATCCTTTCTTTAATGAATTATTCTCTCTTTATGTATATATACATACACAGATGAGAATACATTAAGGAAGTCAATCCTCAAAGGACATAGTATCGATTTAACTCATCTTTTTTTTTATAATATTTTTAGATACATACAAATATAAAACTAAGTACAAAATCATTATCCTTGTAATTGCTTTATAACTAAAAATTCTAAGCAATTCTAAGTGCATTAAATGAATGCAAAACCACAAGGCCAGTAAAATTCAATACGGTATTATTTATAATATGGTGGATGATTTTATTTTGCTAAAACTAAAGAGTTAAGGTATGTAGTCGAAATATGTAGTCTCAGTATGGCTCTACATTAAATTCGTGTCTGTATTTCAACTTCAGTATTATCATTACCGATTTTGTATGTCATATAATGACATATGTACTGTATATAAAACGATTGCTCTAAGACTGCTACTCTGGGATTATTGAAACTCAAACTTTATCAAAATGCTACACATAAGCAATGCCCAATTTTAATGAATCACTTGCTATATATGTAAAGCTTTCTTGTGCACTTAAAGATAATCTTGGTGGTACCGCCTTATTGATAACTGCATTAAATAGGCATCTAATTCAATTGTTGCTGCAACTGAGAATAGAAAAATTCTGCACTGTCTTTTTAGCATCACACCTACTGCTAATGAAATGGAGCATGCTGTTTCCCATGAAACTATGACCCACTCAATACGTCTGTCTCCAACGTAAATGTGGCATTCATCCTCTAACACACTTTTGTTTAAACAATAAACTCAGATGCAATTTAGCTTTTATTTCAATTTAATACACCAAAAACAAAAAATGCAAATTACAGCACTGAATTTGAGTGACAGAACTTAATTTACAGATGGTCCAGAATATGCTCATGTTGCTTTGTTTCTAGAACCATTAAAAAATTAAAAAGTTAATGTAGAGGATTATAGATCCCAGGACATGGGTCTGCAGAACATGTCCCAAGTTGAGAAATCTTAGTTTAATGGGAGATGTGAGTTTAAAACTCAACTTTCCATTCATTACTTCAAAATTTTTACTGAGTGCCTCTTAGGTCCTAAGAAAGTGTTAGGTGCTGGTTGAGTGGAACAGACTTGTTCCAAGCCTTCTTGGAACGTGAAACTTAATAGAAGTTAATGTAACAGGAGGAAAGTTAGACTCTTTCACTTACCCTGTGACTTGAAAAAGCTATTACATAAACTCTCAGAGCCTCAGCTTGGTTGGCCAAACAATGAGGGTAGTACCTACTCTCAACATCAGATGATAGTCCTTTAAAGTTTTAAGGTACTGGACAAAAGGAAAACATTATCAGTCACGCTTACTTAGGCCAAGTTAAATCATATTCAAGATAACTACTGGTAAAGCCATTTGCAAACTAGTTCAACCTCCACCAGAGTACAACCATTACAGTCAGCACTATTAATAATTTGAAAATTTTTGTTCCCATTGAAACTAGCCTGTTTGAACTCTCACTCCCAAATAATGGTTGCAAAGACATTGCCATGCTCGTTATTGAAATCAGTCCTGTCTAGAGTGTGACAAGGCAATGGGCTAGCAGCTGTCTGAGGCACTACAAAAGGATGGGGATGATAACAGAAAAGCAAATGCTTTAGCTGAAATTTCAAGAGAGGTAGCATGTGGTTTCCTAGCTTGGAGAGCCAACAGGATTATTAGAATTGCCAACCCTCCTGCACTGGTGGAATAGAGCCTGGGCACTGTAATGATCATCTTGACTGCCATCTGAAAGACATCACGTCTCACAAGCCAAGGGTCGAATGCTTGCATCAGAACACATGAGGAATTAATGAGGTAGTAAATCATTGCAACACTTTCTGCAAGACAGGGTTTGCTCTGGTTTGCTTTTGGTGTAGAAAAGAAAGCATCTGAAGAGCTTGAACTGCTAATGCCCTGAGCTTACTTTTACTCCAAAGCCACTTTCCCTACCATTAGTAGACTTGTGCTTAGAGAGTGATAACTACTTTTAATATCAGCTTAAGAAAAACATAATTACAAAGGTAAATCTGCTGATGGGACAATCAAATTATATCTTTCATGTGTACGTGTGTGTGTGTGTGTTTAACCAAATACTCCAAATGATGACCACTGTTCTAGCACAATGTTCAGCACATAGTAGGTTCACAATAAATATTTGATGACTGTGTGAAATAAACTTCTAATATCCAAAAAAATCAAAAGATGAATTTTACGACTACCCATGTCTCAAATTGCCTGCAGGTTTTGGATCCATGTAATGTTTACGTAAATACTTTTAAATAATATCTATTTTGAATTTTTAAATCAATTATATTACTTTCTGAGTTTGAAAGTAAAATAAGCTTTCACTAGAAAAAATTTAAAAATACACAAGAGTCATAACTGGATTAGTAACAGTAGTTGGCTTATCCATTAATAACACTATAAGATTAACACTTGGATGCATTTCCTAATTTTAATGCATGTATATAATTTAAATTGCACATATGTTTGCAGCAGTATTATAATGTCATTGATTGCATTAGGCTATTTTGCTGTTGTTGCTTCCCGATGTTACCAAGATTGCAATCTACCCTTACTGAGAAATAAGGGAAATATTGTCCACAATAAGTCCAGATATAGCATCAAGCAAATATATTAAATTAAATTAAATGTTTAATATAAAAGCACATTAGCATGTTATGTCTTTAAGAAAAGTCTACTAAGCCAATTTAGTTTTGGGTCAACACAATTCATCAAGAAAGGGCATACAGGACTAAAAATGCTATAAAATGGTTTCTCCCCCCCGCCTTAGTATAAGATATTGCTCATTTATGTCCTTTTTATTCATTCTCATTCTTCTGGCTTTGCAGCATAAAGCAGAGATGCCTGGAAACCTTATTTAAAAATTTGGGAAAAGAAGTGCAGGAAAGTGTAAAGATATTAATGTGTTTCATTAATTGTAGAGAGTGTAACCTCATTTACTCAACTGCCCTGGGGACATTGTTGCTACTTTAAATGGAGAGCAACTGGTAAATTGGGAACCAAGAGTCTTAATGCTTAAAACAGAGCTTCTAGTTCAGAGACGGAAAGTCATGTTCCAAAGAAATCAGAGTCCCTGCTTTGCCCATTTAAAGCTGAACAAAATGCAGTGCAGCTGAAAAATGCAAGGGAACAAGAAACAGCTGTGAAATCCTGGGGGGGAGAAAAAAGAATCTGAGTAAAAGTGGAATTTTCGATAACTGCATCAGCATTATCTTTCCCAGTGGTGATTGCCAAAACTGTGTTTGTTTATAGTTACTTGAAGATAAAGAACTAACTTTGAGCTGAGGGAGAAATATTATATTTCCCTGAGAAATAAAAGTGTTTGAGATTTTCTTGCAAAGTCTGGAAATTGTGCCAGACGGGCCTGCCTGTGGGGTATTTCCTGCCTCATTTCGCAGTCTTGAGGGCTCATGATAGGCTACAGAAAAACAGCAATATTAAATTGTGCTATTAATTTGGGAAAAGTTCACGGGTGGGGATGATATCCTCAAATGCAGTTTGCCAAAGTAGACTTGAGCCTGAAAAGTAGAGTGTCTTTCTCAGGCTGAGTTTCTTCAGATCAGCCTTGTGGTTTGGGGAAAATATTGATGACCCATGGTTTGTGAGCCTGTAATTCATTCCCTCGTGAGTCGTAAAGTTCCCAGCAGGTTCTGTCAAATTATTTTATAGAGCTGTAAATAAAGACAAAGTCAAACTCTTTCATACGGTGTACCAGATCCTCCATGCTCCGGCATTGGCTCTGAAAACCTTCTTTGCCTTCCTCAGCATCTTTCCTGTGAGCCAGTAATTCTGATGGGGTGGTTTACTTCTGAACCATGCTATCTGGATGTGCAGATGGTCTAGAGCTTGGGGATTCCTGCCCCTAGCACAGAGCTCTGCATTCGGCAGGCACCGATGCATGTTTATCCCTTGAACATCCAGACCACCACACGCAACTGTGAAATGCTCCTTGTCAAACACATATACAGCCCCTGTGGATAAAAACGGTCTCTTGCCCCCTTTTAGAAATGTTTCATAGTACCTAATTTGCTTTCATACAGCTTAAGTGTACTAAGAATTTTTCCTTCCCCATAATATTCAAAGGAGACAGTCTAACAATATGGAAGAAAAAAAAAAAAAACACCTAGGGTGTGCAATCAAGCTTCAGATGAAAGAGATTCAAGCACTTCTTGTGATCTCCTATTAAAAGCCCTGTACAGTGTCTGATAACAATGAGTAGGAAACAATTCCTTCCTTTAAGGAGCTGACAAGAGATGGCAAGAGATAGACATGCCTACTACAGTTGATTTTTATCAGATAGCTTGTGATGGTTATTGTGGAACCCTGAGGAAGGGTGATGGGTTCTGACTGGTTCCACAAAGACGTGGCCGTGAGCTGTGACCTTCAAGAACAGGTGGATTTGATAGGTGGCGTCAAAGGACTGGGAGTATCAGGAGGAAGAGAGAAAGTAGGCAAAGATCCAGAAGTGCTAGAGGGTATTTGTAGCTAAGCACAATTGGGGAGATAAAGAATGTCAGGAAAAAATGTTGAAGGAGTGAACAATGAGCCTGCGTCTTTCTGGGAGAGTTTTTGGGATATCGCAAGGATGCGGTAGCTCCTACTGATCCTGAGGAAGCGAAGCTGTCAGAACCCGCCTTTCTGTGATGCTGTCTGGGCCAGAAGTGGCAGGGTTGTGGCTGCTACTGAACAAGAACCCAGGACCACAGAGCTCTGTGGGACTGCTGGGCAGTCAGCCTGGACCTGGTGTCCACCCTCACCTGGGAAAAACAGAGCAGCTGCCCTGTGATCAGACACAACTTACCATGAGTCTATGGACAGTTGATTCATCTAGAGAACGATTGGATGTCACAGGGAGAGGAAAACAAGATACACAAGAAATGTGCAAATTAATAAGCTTATATTCTAGATGGGGAGATGTAACACCAACATAAATAACAGTTTGTTTGTTTCATGGGCACAGAGCTGATGAACCTTTACTGAGCGCAGGTATGGAGCCAGGAAGTAGAAACTCAAAGTTCAATATAGCACTTGCCTTTAAGAATCTCCAGGTCCACTGGGGAAAGATGTGTATAGAAACAAATTGCAGGGGGCACCTGGGAGACTCAGTTGATTAAGTGTCTGCCTTCAGCTCAGGTCATGATCCCAGGGCCCTAGGATCGAGTCCCTCGTCGGGCTCCCTGCTCAGCGGGGAGTCTGCTTCTCCCTCTCTCTCTGTTCCCCCCCAACTCCACACTTGTGCACATGCTTTCTCTCTCTCTCTCTCTCAAATAAATAAAACATACATTTTTTAAAAAAGAAAAAAATTGCAATTTAATAGGACAGGGATTTTCAAAGACTTTTGTTTCAGGACACCTTTACACCCTTAAAAATTATTGAGGATCCTCAAAGATGTTTTTTTATATGGATTATATTTGTCAGTATTTCTAATATTAGGAATTAGAAGGAAAAAATTAAAATATTCATTTATGAAATTTATTTTTAAATGACAGTACTCATCACATATTACATTAGAGTGATGATATCATCCCATTTCATGTAGCCTCTGGAAAACTCCACTGTACAGTTGTGGGAAATTAGAGTGAAAAAGGCGAATCCCATTTTAGTATTTTTATGAAAATACTACTGACCTCACAGATCCCCAAAAGGATGTGGGGAACTCTTGACAGCTTCTTGGACCACAGTTTGAGAATCATTATAACAGGACAAGAGCTCTAATAGGAAAAAAAAATTGGTATACTGTCCCTGGACCCCAAATTATGGAACTGTTCATACAGTTTGAAATACATGAATTAATAAGAAATGTTACAGATTCCAGCCCCATATCATCTCATTTAGCATTCAAACAACCATATCAGGTGTAATTTAATAACTGCATTTTACAGATGCGAAGCCTCTGAAAGTTTATAAATACATTGGTCAGAGATAAACAGCAAGTTAGTGGCAGATCTGGAAACCAAACCAGGCCCGTCTTACCCCAAATCCACAACCACGATTCTATCCAGCAGATCAGTGTATAATTAAATAGCAACATCCATTTCTTGATTAGTCCTTCTTATTTACAAGTCCCTGGGCTAAGCTTTTTATGTCCACTATTTGTTCCGTTTAATTCTCACAACTTCAGAAGGTAAGTGCTATTATTATCCCCATTTTATATATGGGTGGTCCTGGGGTAGAGGTCAAGTAACAGGTCTGAAGCTATAAAATTAGAGAGTAGTAGAGCTAACATAAGTATCCAGATCTTTCTGATGACAAAACTAAATTCTTGCGCTAAAACTCTGCCTCCTAGAAGAGTAACTATCTTTTTTTTTTCTTTTAAGATTTTATTTCTTTATTTTGAGAGAGAGAGAGCATGTGAGCTGGGGGAGGAGCAGAGGAGGGTGAAGAAGGGAAAAGAATAACAAGCAGACTCCCAGCCCAGCCCGGAGCCCAATGTGGGGCTCGATCCCATGACCCTGAGATCGTGACCTGAGCCAAAACCAAGATTCAGATGCTTAAACGACTGAGCCACCCAGGCACCCCAAGATGAGTAACTATCCTAATAAAATAATAGCTAAGATACGTCAAGTGCAAAGCCCTTTCTATGTTAAAAAAACTAATTCAACTGAGGGTTGCTGGAGTGGTAGGGGGTGGGAGGGATGGGGTGGCTGGTGATAGACACTGGGGAGGGTATGTGCTATGGTGAGCGCTGTGAATTGTGCAAGACTGTTGAATCACAGACCTGTACCTCTGAAACAAATAATGCCTTATATGTTAAAAAAAAAAAAAAGAAGAAGAAGAAGAAGAAGAAGAAGATAGCAGGAGAGGAAGAATGAAGGGGGGGAATCGGAGGAGGAGACGAACCATGAGAGACGATGGACTCTGAAAAACAAACTGAGGGCTCTAGAGGGGAGAGGGTGGGGGGATGGGTTAGCCTGGTGATGGGTATTAAAGAGGGCACGTTCTGCGTGGAGCACCGGATGTTATACCCAAACAATGAATCATGGAACACTACATCAAAAACTAATGATGTAATATGGTGACTAACATAGCATAATAATAAAAAAAGAAAAAGCTTTTTAATTTTCAGAAGAACACACCAGTTTTCTATGTTTATTCCTATTTTGTAGATGTGTCCTTGTTGAAGATTCAAAATGCCAGAGAATCAAAGTAGTAAGAGATCTGAATGGCATGTAAGAATTGAAAAGAAAAGGAATAAAATGACAGAGAAGCAATAGGTCGGGAAGAGACCATACATAGACCGGGTATCAGGTAAGGGCTGGGTTGGAAATGGGATCCACAGGACCGATCTCTGTACTGGAGGAAACAGCTCGGGGTTTGAAAAGAACTATGACCCTAATATTTAAAAAATCAGTATTCTTTGTGTCATTCAAAAACTGGTCCAATTTCTTCCTGGCCCTATTCTTTCCTTTCTTCTGCACACAATTTGACTACAAAGTTGATTTCTCTGCCCACAGCTCTAACCAAGGAGGATGGCTTAGTTTCTGCTCCCAGTGGCAAAATGTCACCATGGTCGGCTATCTGCAATGCAAATCATCGGGCTTTGGCATCCAAGATTGATGTCCCCATAAGAATGTACTTAGTTGCTGGGCTGGAGCTGAGTGGAAGCGACACAGCTCTCTTCCCAGCCTCGAGTGCTTGTCAGGGGTAACAAAGCAGGGCTGAGGGAGATATGAGCCATGTACCCTTTTGGCACCATCCATTAACAGCACGTGGTATTAATGCGTCTAAATTTGGTTGGGGCCACCAAGTCTGGACTGAGGGCAGATGGCATACCCGAGCTGGGGCAGAGGGCAAGGGGACTTTCCACAAACTATTCTGGAGACTAGTGAGAAGGTGCAGAGCCCCGTGAGGCAGAGCACCTGTCTGGGTCAGACTCTGATTTACATTCCCAGCATTTCTGGGCAGCTCAGGGTGGTGTCTGGCAGTCTCCCGGCAAGGACCAGAGTTCCCCTGGAAGCCAACCCTGACTGCTGAGATCCAGCCAGCGCAGGGAAGGCAGGGACTTTGAAATTGGGCCAGGCCCTTTAGGTGCAAGAAATTCACAAGAAAGCCTGGAAATGATCTGGGAAAAAAAAATTAAAAACCCATCTGAAACTCATCTTTTCCTTTATATGGTAGTGGTTGCAATTTGGGAAAAAAACAATGCTTTCATTTAATCCCTTGCTGTCTGTGGAGAGTTTGATTTGCTGGCAGTGTTGTGGGAGGAGGAAACTCTCTTCTTCCAGGGCCCTGGAGATCACAGTTGTGCAACCATGTCTTGGCTCATTTTCTAGTGAGTGTTTCCTTAGAGGAATGTTTCTAAGTACCCTAGGAGAAAGAAAACATACACCGGTGTGAGATAAAATAGAACCATGTACCTCCTTTGGTAATTATAAATTACAGGATCGATATAGAAAACAAGGTATCGGTAGAAGAAAAATAACTTCTTTGGGGAGTTACCAAATATCTAAAGATCTAGAAGTAATGGCTGTGAACATTTTGTGTATGGCTTTCTAAATACATACACACATGCACAGAGCTTATAATACAGCACGGACATGGTGCAATTGCAAAAAGCAGGATATGACAATTTTCCTTTTTTTTTAAAGATTTTATTTATTTATTCGAGAGAGACAAAACAAGAGAGAGAGAGAGAGAGAGAAATCACAAGTGGGGTGAGGAGTAGAGGGAGAAGCAGACTCCTCGTTGTGCAGGAAGCCCGACGCGGGGCTCGATCCTGGGGTTCTTGGATCATGACCTGAACTGAAGGCAGATGTTTAAGGACTGAGCCACCCAGGGGCCCCTATAACAATTTTCTATCATCACTTTTATCAGATGCTGAGCATCAGATTGTACATAGGCACCATGATCAACCTTACTAGGCCCCTGCCCCCAGAGCTGTGCACTTAGATTTGTTTTGCTATTAAAAAAATACAATAAATATCACTGTGCTTTTATCAGTAGGCATTTCTCTGGTTAAATGTTTCTATTTGCAAATAGAAATTTTGGGGGATAATTTTTGACTCTTATTTTCTGTTGGCCTTTCTCATTTGTCCTCCTAACCCCCAGGTGTCTTAAATAAAATGACTAGGAAGATCTGTTCCTTTTCGGTCAACTTAAAGTTACAACATTTCTACCAACATTCAAATTCGGGCCACCTCGGGAACATGCAGAAGTAAAGGAGGAGGTCAATAATGAGATCCTGGTGTTGCTTTTTTTTTCCTCCTACCGTTTGCAGGTTGAGTTTCCATATCCATTAGTGCATGTACTACTGTGTGTGAATGTGTTATCTCAGAAACTCATTTATAAATTGGCCACTTGGACTTGGGAAAGTGTTTTTCCATATAAATAATATAAAAATATACGTGTAAGTCTCCCAAGAGAGTGAAACAAAGCTTACAGAACACTGGCAATAATGATATTGAACATTATTGATCACCTTCTATATGGCAAGCAATTTATATACATCATCACTCATCTGTATAGCCCCTAAATTAGACAGGATGGCGTTGTTGTTGTTGTTGTTGTTGTTGTTGTTGTTGTTTTACTTTTATCATCATAAGTATATTTACTTTCTCAATTTCATGATGTATTAGAGGATATAAAATATTTTGAAATTTGCTATGCTGTTAATTTCCATTCTTTTATATTCCTACAGCACTAAAAAGAAAAGGGAGGGAGATTATACGGGAAATAGTCTTTATTTACCGAGAGTTAGTATTTGAGGTAGGAAGTGATCCTGTGAAGATTCTTTTTTTTAATTTTTTTTCTTTTTAAGATTATTTATTTATTTATTTGACAGAGAGATAGAAGCACTAGTATGCAGAGAGGCAGGCAGAGGGAGAAGCAGGCTCCCCATTGAGCAAGGAGCCCAATGTGAGACTCGATCCCAAGACCCTGGGATCATGACCCGAGCCGAAGGCAGCCGCTCAACCGACTGAGCCACCCAGGTGCCCCTCCGGTGAAGATTCTAAAGAGGCCCCCTGAAATACTTTCAAGGGCATTACTGAGAGCCAAGACCAAGGGTAATCCTAATGCTTCACGATGTCGAATTTTCTTTTTACCATTTATGCTTATTGCCTGCCTGTGATAGTGAGTGGGCTTTCGAGACACATGGATTAAAGGCAGACTCTCTTTCAATCAAGAAAAATACCCTTGGGGCACCTAGGTGGCTCAGTCTGTTAAGCCTCTGACTCTTGATTTCAACTCAGATCATGATCTTATGGGTTGTGGAATAGAGTCTCTCAATGGACTCCATTCTCAGCTCAGAGTCTGCTTGAAGAGTGTCTCCCTTTGCCCCTCCCCCACTCACACATGTACTCTCTCTCTAAAATAAATAAATAAATAAATAAATAAAATCTTTAAAAAAAGAAAAGAAAAAGATTCTTATGTAGTAAGACTATACAGTGGTAGTTAGCTTATAGTCAACTCCCATTAATATTTCATAATTTTTGTGAGTTTATAAACACACATGTATTTAATTAATAGTGGCTCTCTCTCCACCCAAAATTGCTTCTCTTGTTCTCTTGGTTTCTCTTATTTTTGTTTCTCCTATCCCCTCCCAGTGTTCCAACCCACCTCCTTCTTTGCCTCCTTTCTTTGGTTTCAGGTCTCGGGGTGCCTCCGCCAGGTACTGGCCTCCTCCCTCTCTCACCTGACATGAGCTCTTGGCACAGTGGGAGAGTAGAGGAGAGAGGGCAGGAGCATACATCCTGCTGGGGGCCTAAGTCCATGCTCTCGAATGTCCCAGGACTTCTAAATGACTTCTAAGCTTTGCAGAAGCCTCTTCTCTGATTATATAGGGTTAGTATTGTTTTTAAAATGATTTAAAAAAATCATAAACATATGCGTATCTACATAAAACACTTTATTTCATCTTAAACCATGGAAACTACCCAGTGAATGAAGGACATAAAACCACATCTAAATATATTATCAAAGATTTTCAGCTTCATGTTTTTTAAAATGGTGCAATAACATGCAGAGCTTGCCAAACATAAGGGCAGTTTTTCTTTGTTTTTGCTATTATTTCCCAATAGTTTCATCACCCATGCTGAGTTCCCAAGAAATAGTTCTGATAATTATTATAAACTGCATGTTTGTTCTCCTCCCCATACGTATGTTGAACCCTTAATGGGATGGTATGTGGAGGTGGGGCCTTTGGAAGATGATTAGGTGTAGATGAGGTCATGAGAGTCCAACCTTGGTGTTGAGACTAGGGTCCTTTTAAGAGGAGGAAAGACATAGAGCTTGTTCTCTCCTGGCCATGCACAGTCACTGTAAGAAGAAAACCATCTGCAAACCAGGAAGAGGGCTCTCATCTGGAACCGAATTTGTCAGCACCTCGACCTTGGACTTCTCAGCCTCCAGAACTGTGAAGAATAAATATTTGTTGTTTAAGCCTTCCAGTCTGTAGTGCTTTTGCCAGAGCAGCCTGAAATGACTAAGACAATGGTTGTCCATCTTTTTTCCAAAACTATCAACTTAGTTTTCATAGTAGCAGCAACTCATACTCATGTTTCATCCATTTATACATTTCATTAAAATACGTGCTTGCAATGACGATACACCTGATATACACAGATTTCAAGCAAACACAACTGAATTTTAGTCAGGATAATATTCAAGGAAGATATTCTTCCAAATTTTGCTGTTGAGCAGAAGTGTGCTGGCCCACTAAATAGTATCCTCTGCCTGGAAACATAGGTGCATAGGGAGAAGTGTCTGATATTCTGCAACTCACTTGGAGTCTGATTCAAATCATCTCCTCCTTTGACTTTGGAGGTGCCAGAGAAGGGAAGGTTCTGTTCTCAGAGGAAGAACAATTGAGAAAGGGAATTACTAAATCCTCCCATATGAGGTAGCATACACCCTCACCTTATTCTCAGGAGAAGCAGGTGCGTATCCAATGGGAGATGAAAAAGGGTAGGGAGGATCCATGAGACTGGGGCATGGAGAGACCAGGACTAAAAGGTGGACGTGCCAGTCTCCAATAACTGCCCAGGTGGGACATAAACCTTTAGTAAAGGGGGGTAAGGGGAATCACCAATAGAAGGAGGTATTGACAAGTAACCCTCATAAGGAATGGTTTGGGTGGAGCCAGTCCTGCTATGATGGAGGTCTGAGAACTCCTATAATAAAATCTTTATCACAAAGTGAGAGAAGAACTCAAGTGGGCCTAGAAAATGCCCAATGACTAGAGGAGAAAGAGGGCAGTGAAGAAAAAGCTGACTTTATAAGACCACATAATGAATGATTGTGTTGAGTTAGCTTGAGTATCCTGACTTTGGAGCCCATTAATTTCCTTTAATACTCATTAATAATGTAATAATACTCAAATTGCTTATTACTTGCCAGTTAGGATTCTTTAAATCAATATGCTATCTAATAATATTAATAATTACCATTCCTGTTATTAACTGATGGATCTGAACCTTGCAGACTTTTAATAACCCAACACAAATAGCCTGAAATACCAACCAAGTTTCCTGACCCTAGACCCCTTGCTAGGAACCGCTATTATACTTAGTACTGTCCGTATGAACATGTACATTGAAGGTTCTGGTTTTTGTTTTTAACTCTTAATTTGGATGGTAGGAGGAATAGAGGCATTTGGGGAACAGAAAATTTGAGGGAAGTTCCCCTGGTTGTCCCTTGGTATATAGCCAAAGGCATTCCCCTTTTGTGGATTCTAAATTCCTCTCCACTCTCTCTGTGGTCTCTATTAGAGATTCCGACAGTTACTAGATAAAGTTAAAGACTCATGTAGTGATCTTCACACTAATTGGACTGTAATGTATAGCCTCGGTCAAGCACATCTTTCCCAGCACTTCTTTCCGCAGACGGCAATCAAGCCATTTACAGAAGATGCATTGGCTGCCAAGACCCTAGAGCAACCTTAAGCTGCACTGGCCTTTTAGTGGAAAACACAATTAATTTTTATACTGAAGGGCAATTAAGACCGGGGTTAAAATGAAAATCTTTTGGAACACAGAATGTCAAAGATTAGATAGGAAATGTTTTTCCCACCTATATTTCAGAAGCCCACGAGCATACCAACTTCTGGTTACTCCAAGTCAAGTTGCCAAATTTCTGTTTCATTTCAGTAAATGTGAATTGAAATAAATAGCTGTGTTAGCTGTGTTGCTATTCTGAAAGGAGATCACTTACATCAACTCTTTTACCAGCAGTAGCTCTGAAAACCACATGTGTGCCTGGACACCTGTTACATTCATACATTTGTAGAAACAACTACACAGATTTTTTAAACACATGCACACATCCTTGGATAACACACCATGTGTTACAAGTTGCTCTAGCTAATTTCAGCTCAGAGAAAATCTTCCTAGAAAAAAAAATGTTTTTGTTTAAATAAAAGGACACCCCAAAAGCAGGGGGAAGACACTTCTTTTACACATCATTTAGAGAAGCAGAGATTTAGTAATTGCATGATTAATTGGATGGAAAAAAATGTAGTAGTGGAGAAAGCCTAGGGGTGGATTTGGGGGGATGTGCATTAAAGCTATATCAGGTCACTTACTTACAAGTTTTCTAACTACTAATCATTCACTTAGACTCTCTGGCTCTACTGGGTCCTGGGGATTTCCTTTTCAGTGAATTTTCTGTTCACACTTGTTTCCCATTTTTTTTTAAATGGATATATATTTTCTTAACAGCTTATAGAAGGTTTTATAAAATGTATATTCTGGACATTAATTTTTGATTGAGTGCATATATGTATGTACCTTTTCCAGGCTGGTTGTCTGATTACATCAATATATGATTAGAATGTGTGTAATTTTGATAGAAATGTACCCTGGTCCCATCCATTTGAGCTGGATATTTCATATGCTATAATGCAGAAATGTTATGAGGTACACATGAGGGTGTTCCCTACAGCATTGTTTGTAATAAGAGCTAATTCTTACCAAGGACTTATTATTTCCCAAGAACGCTTTTAAGCTTTTCATTTGTATTATGTAATTTCATCTTCAAAATGACTCTGTGTGGCATGTACTATTGTTATATCCATATAAGTAAACCAAGGCACAGCAGTTAAATAATTTCCCCCAAATCACAGAGGAAATAGAAGTAACCCAATATGGATCAGAGCCCAGGAATTCTGGCTTTAGAGCCCACATTTTTAGCCAATATGCCAAACTGTCATCAGTATAGGACTGAATACATAGATTGTAGTTGATTAAATGAAATATCCATTCTGTTAAATGGTGGATTTGCATATATCAGCATAGGTAGATGTCAAATGATAATACAAAAGAGAAGGAAAACTAGCTTCAGAAAGAAATATATAAAAGTGAAATATCACTAAAAGGGATATAAACTATTATATAGATATAGATATATGCACATACATATTTTGTTTATGCATTCATATGCAAAAATATGCAAATATGACTAGCATTAACACATGTCAACCACAAAAGAGAGGCAACTTCTTTAGAAGGGGAAAATGAAAGACAATAAATATATTTCTTTCCTCAAAAAAATAATAAATCTGAAGCAAATATGGCAAAATATTACATCTGTTAAATCTGGGAAGTGGGTACAAGGATAGCCAATATATTATTTTCTCTACTTTCGTGTTTAAAATGTTTCATAAATCAAAATTTTAAAGGACACAAAGAGGTAATATGTAAGGGTTCTTTGTAAAAGCTATCATGATATATGAATGGAACTAATTTATGTTATAATCATCAAAAGTGACATGGCTGGGCTTGATTTCCAAATGGCTGAGCAAGGACTTCTGAAAATTCACTTCCCTATACAAGCAATATGAACTGTAGAAATTAATTAAAGGCTTGCAACAATTCAAGAAATATTTATTCAAAAAAATAACTGAATTTTAATTAAAAATTTTTTGTTTAACTTGCCAAAATCCCATCACTCTCTCCCAAGCAACAAGATAGCTTTGAAAAGCAACAGTCTCACAACTGTAATAGTTGTGAAATCAAATAGTCCAGTAGGCAATGGAGGAGCCAAAACATTTTGGAAGTCCCTAAAAGCCCTAGAGAACTGTTTGCAGCTTCCTGAAAAGTCCACTTTCAGTGTTTATCTACTTGACTCAGAAGCCACTCTCTGTGAACAGCCCTAGCCTGCAGAGTATTCGATGAAAAGAACCAGTAGCAATTGTTTAACATCACCGTTGCCTGAGGGAGTGATGCTAGTCAGAGGTAAAAGCTTAGGGCCTTCCCAGGCTCTGCACAATCAGGAAATGAAGGCTAAGACAGAGTGGTAGACTGCTGATCAGATCATTGAAGACATGCCCAACAGAGCCTCTCACCAAAGACTGGGAGACTTACTGGTTCAAAGCATTGAAGGAAATCTCTGTCCAATCATTAGCTTACCACTAAGCTAACTGAGCAGACGTCAGTTACCTCAAATGATAAAGAATACAAACTTTAAAGAAATAGTCAAGGAAAATCACCAAAAAACAACAATAAAAGAAATAGCAATAGCAACAAACATTGGTGGGAGAGTCTAGAAGCCAGAGTCTTTCTAGAAGCTTCTTCTAGAAGTGACATTACATTTTTAAATGTTCACTTTCCAATAAAATTTACAAAAATAAACAAGAAAGTATAACCCATACACAAGGAATGGGGGGGGGAATCAATAGCCTGACTCTATGGAAACTCAGATGTTGGGCTTACTAAATTTTAAGTCAGCTATCATAAATATGTTCAAAAAGCTAAAGGAAAACATATATAATGAATTCAGGGAAAGAATGAGAACTATGTGTCACCAAATAAAAATATCAGTGAAGAGATAGGAAATATAAAAATGAACCAAATAGAAATTCTATAGTGGTGGGGTGCATGGGTGGCTTAGTCAGTTAAGCAGCTGACTTGATTTTGGCTCAGGTCATAACCTTGGCATCCTGAGAACCAGTCCCGTGTTGGGCTCTGTGCTCAGTGTGGAGTCTGCTTCAGGATTCTTTCTCACTCTGTGCCTTCCTCTCAAATAAATAAATCAATCTTTTTTTTAAAAAAAGAAATTCTGTAGTGGGATAGTACAATAACTAATAAAACATATTCACTAGAGGGGCTCATCAGGGGATTAGAATGACCTAAGGAAGAATCAGCAAACACAAAGACAGGTCAGTTAATATTATACAATCTGAGGAATAAAGCAAAAAAAAAAAAAAAAAAAGAATAAAGAAAAATAACAGGCGTCAGAGACTTATGGGACACCACTAAGCATGCCAACATATGAAAAATGGGAGCTCCAGAAGGAGGGAGAGAGAGAAAGGGGTAGAAAAAATATCCGAAGCTATAATGGCCCCAAACTTACCAAATTTGGGGAAAAAAAACTTCAATCCAAGAAGCTCAGTGAATTCTAAGTGGAATAAAAACAAAGAGATCCACACATAGAAATATCTTAGTCAAACTGTTAAAAGCAGAGACAAAGAAATTATCTTGAAGTAATGAGAGAAACAACGTATCCTCTGCAAGGGATTTCAGTAAGATAGTAGTTGACATTTCATTAGAAGGCCAGAAAGTGACAGAATGGCATATTAAAAGTGCTGAAATAAAAGACTGTCAACTAAGAATTCTATATCCAGAAAAATTATCCTTGAAAAAATGAAGAGGAAATTAAGACATTCCCAAATAAACTAAAAAAGATAATTCATAAGTATATCCACTCCACAAGAAATAATAAAGAGATTTTTGCAGACAGAAATGAAAGGATATTAAACAGAGTTTCAACTCCATATGAAGAAATAAAGAGTACTGGTAGAGGTGAATACATAGGTAAATATAAAAGACATTATTAATGTATTTTCAATTGTAACAATTTTCTTATACCACCTTATTAAAAAATTCATAAAGCAATTACTAAAAACCAAGTTGACAGGTTTATTATTATATGCATAATTGGGAGATATTGTAGCTTTGGTTCCAGGCCACCAGAATAAAACAATTATTACAATAAACTGACTCAAATGAATTTTTTGCTTTCCCAGTGCATTTAAAAGTTATGTTTACATTATACTGTAGTTTATTAAGTGTGCAAAAGCATTATGTCTAAAAAAGTGTAAATACCTTAATTTGAAAATAATGTTTTCCTGAAAAATGCTAACCATCAAATGAACTTTCAGCAAACCATAATTTTTTGGCTGTTGGAGGGTTTACCTTCAATATTGATGACTGCTGACTGATCAAGGTGTTGGTGGCTGAAGGTTGGGGTGGCTGTGACGATTTCTTAAAATGAAATGACAGTGAAGTTGGCTGCACTGATTGACTTTTCATGAATATGAATGATTTCTCTATAACATGGGGTGGTCTTTGATAGCATTTTACCTATTCTAGAACTTCTTTCAACATTGGAATCAATTCTCTCAAACCTGCTGCTCTATCAACTAAGTTTATGGAATATTGTAAACTCTTTGTTGTCACTTCAACTATCTTCACAACATCTTTACCAGGAGTAGATTCCATCGCAAAATCTTTCTTTGTTCACACCTAAGAAGCAACTCCTTATCTGTTCAAGTTTTATAATGAGATGGCAGTAATTTAATCACATATTCAGACAGAGAGTTAGAGCATGGGGCAGGGAGAGGCAGACGGAGAGGAAGAGAAAATCTTAAGCAGACTCCATGCCCAGTGTGGAGCATGATGTGGGGCTTGATCACAAGACCCTGAGATCATGACCTGAGCTGAAATCATGAATCAGATACTTCACTGATTGAGCCACCCAGGTGACCCTTCATGCTCCACTTCTAATCCTGGTTCTCTTGCTATTTCCATTACACCAGCAATTACTTTCTCCCATGAGATCTTGAACCACTCAATCCATGAGGGTTGGAATCAACTTCTTCCAAACTCCTGTTCATGTTGATATTCTGACGTCTTCCCAGGAATCACCAATGTTCTTACTGGCCGCTAAAATGGTGAATCCTATTCAAAAATTTTCAATTTACTTGCCCAGACCCATCAGAGGAATCACTGTCTATGGCAGCTATAGCCTTATGAAATGTATTTCTTCAATAATAACACTTGAAAGTCAAAATTACTTTTTGATCCATGGTCTATAGAATGGATGCTTTGTTAGCAGGCATAAAAACAACATAAATCTCATTGTACATTTTCATCAGAGCTCTTGGGTGACTAGGTGTATTGTCAATGGGCAGTAATATTTTGAAAGCAATCTTTGTTTCTGAGCAGCAGGTCTCAATGGTGGGCTTAAAATATTCAGTAAACCATGTTATAAACAGATGTGCTGTCACCCAGCCTTTGTTGTTCCACTGAGAGAGCACTGGCACAGTAGATCTAGCATGATTGTCAAAGGCCCTAAAATTTTCACAATGCTTTTGGAACATTGGCTTCAACTTACATTGAGGAGGGAGGACTGAGAAGAGAAAGAGAGACATAGGGCACAGGAAAGCATAATAAATGAAGGCATGCCTCTATTTCACTTAAATGAAAAGCTAGAAATGATTAAGCTTAGTGAGGAAGGCACTTTAAAAGTCAAGATAATAGCCTAGAACTCTTGTGACAGTTAGCCAAGTTGTGAATGTAAAAGAAAAGTTCTTGAAGGAAACCAAAAGCACTCCTCCAGTGAACACACCAATAATAAGAAAGCGAAACAGCTTTATTGATGATATGGAGAAAGTCTTTGCAGTCTGGATAGAAGATCAAACAGCCACAACATTCCCTTAAGCCAAAGGCTAATCCAGAGCAAGGCCCTCCTCACTCTTTTCATTTCTATGAAGGCTGAGAGAAGAAAAGATGCTCCAGAAGAAAAGTTTGAAGTTAGCAGAGGTTGGTTTACACGGTTTAAAAAAAGAAGCCATCTTCATGGGCACTTGGGTAGCTCAGTTGGTCAAGCATCTGCCTTCCACTCAGGTCATGATCCCAGGGTCTTGGGATTGAGCCCCAAAGTCAGGGTCCCTGCTTAGTGGGGGGGCCTGCTTCTCCCTCTCCCTCTATGCCCCTCATCCCCACTTGTGCTCTCTCTCTCAAATAAATAAAATCCTTTTTTTTTTTAAAGAAAGAAGCCATCTTCAGAACATCAAAGTGCAAGAAGAAGCAGCAAGCTCTCATATAGAAGCTGCAGTAAGTTCTCCAGAAGATCTAGCTGAGATCATTCATGAAGGTGGCTCCACTAAACAACAGATTTTCAGTGTAGATGGAACAGTCTTATATATAGAAGAAGATGCCATCCAGGACTTTCATAGCTGCAGAGGAAAAGTCAGTGCCTGGCTTCAAAACTTCAAAGGACAGTCTGACTCTCTTGTTAGGGGCTAATGCAGCTGCTGACTTTAAGTCAGTGCTCATTTAGCATTCTGAAAATCCTTAAGGCTCTAAAAATATGCTAAATCTACTGTGCCTGTGCTCTATAAATAAAACAACAAAGCCTGGATGACAACCCATCTGTTTACAACATGGTTTACTGACTATTTTAAGCCCACTGTTGAGATCTATTGCTCAAAAATAAAGATTCCTTTCAAAATATTACTGCTCACTGACAATAGACCTGGTCAGCCAAGAACTCTGGTGGGGATGTACAGTGAGATTAATTTTTGTTTTGTTTTATTTTATTTTTTGCCTACAAACACAGCATCCATTCTGCAGCCAACGGATCAAGGAGTAATTCTTTCAAGGCTTGTTATTCAAGAAAAGCATTTTGTAAGGCTATAGCAGCATAGACAGTGATTCCTCTTATATATCTGGACAAATTAATTGAAAAACTGGAAGAATTCACCATTCTAGATGCCATTGAGAACCCTGGTGATTCAGGGGAAGAGGACTTTATTGCAACCAATTTCTTATTATTTTGCCATTTTTTCAAACTTTTTTGTCTAATATATTGTTTGTTACTTGGAATTTCTAAATTTTATCTGGTTAAAATAAATTTTTCCATTAATGGCAAACACACACACACACCCTGCAATGCAGATACAGGACACTTATAGTCGGTATGTCAGTAACAGAAGATAACATAAAAATAAAGAAAACTGCAAAGTTTTAAAAAGATTTTTAACAAGAAAAATCTTGCTCACACAAATTGTACATACACAAAAGATACCTAACTCATATACATACAAAAAGAGTTGACTGGTGTATCAGACAAGATTCCAAAAGGGATTAATCTACGAATTTAGGGTTAACCTAAAAATATCATGAAGTTTGAATGATGTGTTATTGTTGTTTAGGATATTTTGCAGTTGTTTCTAAAAAGTAATCAAAATTCATTAAGTAAATATTAAATTACTTATGCAGACTTCTAATACATGCTCGTGTGTTTCAAAATGATATGCAAAAATGCTCAATTCATGCAAAAATGGTCTTTATTATTTTAAATGATTGTATTCAAGGGCACCTGGGTGGTACAGTCAGTTAAGCGTCCAACCCTTGATTTTGGCTCAGGTCATGATCTCAGGGTCATGAGATTGAGCCTCAAATCTTGTACCCTGTGCTCAGTGGGGAGTTTGCTTGAGATTCTCTCTCTCTATCTCTGCCCCTCCCCTACTATGTTCTCCCTCTTTCTCTAAAATAAATTTAAAAATCTTTTTTAAAAATATGAAAAAAATGTTTGCATCCATGCCTAATTTCAGTGGTTGAAGTAATAGTGGACCTTTTATTTAAATCAAAATACAATACTTGTATCATCCAATTCTAGATTGTTCAGTGATATGAAAATAATATATTCATAAATTATATTAAATAAATATTAGAAAAATGTTATCTGAAAATTATAATGCTATGTCTACTTGAATAAGAGCAATTCCAGCATCAATTAAATAATAGTATCTAAACCAAAAAGAGTTAAGTCAAAATTACTTTAAAGACAGAAAACACATGCAGATGTTATGCCATGGTTGTGGGAATTCAGGACTGGGTTGCGATGTGTGGGCCCTCACTGCTACTGGCTCTTCTTCCTGGGGGTGCTGATGATCCAGGAGGTCCTCGACACTTCTGGGCCTCTGTGGGCTGCTGGTGGAAGAGCAGAAGCAAAAGGGCCACTTGAGAAAGGCTGGAAATTGGACTCGGCTTTGGCCGTTTGCCTGTTGAGATCATTTTCTTTCCTTAGCTCCTTGAGGTTTCTCTCCATCACCATAGCTGCCATCCAGCTTTCTTGAGCTTTTTTCTCATGGAAGAGGATCTTCTTTCAACAGTAGGAGGTATTTCTCTCGAATTTTCTGCCCATATCTTCGGCCATCTTGTAGAAGTTGTGAAACTGATGCAGGGATTTCTTGTTTCTACACGTGTTGGGAAGTTTCTTCTCAATTTCTAAGCAGTGCATTTCTCCTCAAACAATTTTCTCTGAAGTTGAATGATGTATTCTTGATATAATTCAGACAGAATTTGAAGCTTCAGCTTCAGCTGCTGAATATCACTTTCAAGCTGTGAATTTTCAGGCTGCAAAGATGTTTCCTCAGTTTGAAGACTTGCTGTTTGTCCTGTAAGCTCTTCATTCATTTGATTTTCTTCCCACAGTTGTCTGGCTAGTTCCTCATTTTTCTCTTCAGCACTTTGAAGGAACACATTGGAATCAGCATCATCAATGACACCCTTCAGATCACTCTCTGACCGATGGATGGGGTGATTGCATTTTCTGCTTCCCTCTTTTGCTCGACTTCCCAGTTGACATGACCCAAGTGATCTCCAAGGAGACAAGGCCAGGGGATGGTCTTCAGAAGGTTTTCACCCAGTGGCATTAATTGGCTGACTTTATCTTTCAGAGCCTGCTGCATTCCTGCGTTCGACTGCACTAGCCTTTCTTTCTCCTGTTCCGTTTCCTGGAGTCTCTGCTTCCATCTCACGATTTCTTGGGCGAGCAGTTCTGGACTCTCTAGAACGTGAGTGTTTCCATTCAAAACATCCATTATTTTCTTCCAAAGTTGTTTTCCATTCTTCTCTGACGCTTTTAAAATGGGTCTGTCACCAGTCACTTGGGAAAGTTTAAGAGGCGGGGTCTTCTGTACCTTTTCCAGAAAGTCAACAGCATTCTGAAGTAACAGCTTGCTCTGGTTTGGTTTCATTGCTGATAAGCACAAGGTTTGTAATGTGAGAAAACTGGCCTCCATCCCGGGTAGCCCTACAGTGTCATCAGCTTGTGTCATTGGTCCCATATTCTCACTACCTTTTCCACAGACTTCAGCATGGGCCAAACACCATTTGCCTATCTCCTTCACACTTCTTAAAATGTGTTGTCTCTTCACAAATGTGTTGTCAAAATCAGTATGATTGTACATACCAGGATCTCCCAGGGAAACTCATGGAGACCTGGGATGTGTCTCCAGCTTTCAGAAATCACCAGCAGGGCACCCCACAGGTGCTCTAGGACCAACTGGAAAGTGGATCTGATGGCAGGCAGCAGGCCCTCCATGGCTGTGTAGGGCTCCATAGCTCTGCCTCCAAGGGCCAGTGTTCTGTGGGTCTCAACTGATGGCTCAGAACCCTGGGGAGTGCTCTGTCTCTAAGGTAAATGCCTGACAGTGAGCACAGATCAATTGGACTGGGGGAGGGGGAGGCCAGCCAACTTCTAGAAAACAATTCCCCATAACTTTGCCCTGAAATATAAAGTGATCTCACTTATAAGGGCACTGGGGGACATGGAAAGGACTATTGCAGCCTGGAGTTGGCCACCCTAGACCCACGTGGCCCTACAGCAAGCCTAGGGGGTCAAAGCAGGGCCAGGCCATGTCCCTTTCTGTGCACAAGAGCCAGTCAGGGCAGAGTGGTAGGGGCCCCATCCCTGAGTGAGCTTCATTCTCCTGATTTTAAAGCTTCCTTCTGCTGCTGGAAGCCTGGCACTGCCCATAAATGTCCCAGGGATCTATTTCCTCTGAGGCTCCCTCTTCTTTGTGTGAGGCTACTCTGTGCAGGCAGGTGCCCAGGAATGAAAGGTCTCCCCAAAGATATTAATAGACTTGGATTCCAAACCTAATAAGTCAGGAAAAATGAGTTAGAACTGGCAGAGTCATATAATTTCATGGATTTTTTTGTGGAGCCAATATGTCTCTGTTCAATCCGAGTGTTCCTGAAAGTAGGTGACTCTGCTCCAAGGGTGACACAGTGACTCAGGCTCCTTCCCTCATGTGACCCTCCATCTTCAGACCATACTCCCAAGATGGCCCCCAGGAGGGCCTTTGGTCCACAAAGTCATCTTCTGAAGTGGGTCTCTGGGTAGGGGGCAGGTCCTTCTTTGAGCTCAGTTTGCCACTTCTTATTTCATTAAACCACATCTCACTCTCCTGACATCTCTCTGGCAGACCCAGCTCAGAACCTCATTGTCCATCCCCTGGGGCTCCATCGTGAGAAAGTTGTACTCAGGCCCTTTACCTGAGAGGGAAACAACAGAACGGTCAGCTGAGGCCAGGCTGGGGGTCCTGAGGGCTGCCAACGTTCAGACTACAGGGGCTCCATGGGAGGAGAGGACAGGCTCTGACCAGGCTGGCGGTGTGAGGAGGAGGCAGCCAAATGCCCACAGAGAGAGTTGTTTCTTTTCCTCCTTTTTAATTAGATGATTTTTTTAAAGAGCAGTTTTAGGTTTCAAAACAGAAGTGAGCAGAAAGCACAGAGAGTTCATATATAAGCATACTATGTTTTATCATGCTTCATTTTATTATGCTTTGCTGATAGCGAGTATTTTACAAATTAAAGGTTTGTGGTAACACAGCTTTGAGCAAGTCTGCATGCACCATTTTTCCAGCAACATTTGACTCACTGTCACTGTTTGGTAATTCTTGCAATATTTAAAACATTTTCATTATTATTTATTACGGTGATCTGTGGTCAGTGATCTTTGATGATACTACTGTAATTGTTTTGGAGAGCCACTAACCATACCCACAGAAGATGTTAAACTTAATCCTAAATGTTGTGTGTGGTCTGATTGCTTCACCAACCAGCTATTCCCCATCTCTCTTCCTCTCCTCAGGCCTCCTGATCTGCTGAAACACAACAATATTGAAATTAGGCCAGCTAATAACCCTCCAGTGGCCTCTAAGTGTTCTAGGGAAAGGAAGAGTCACACATTTCTCACTTTAAAGCAAAAGCTAGGGGCACCTGGATGGCTCAGTCGTTAAGCATCTGCCTTCGGCTCAGGTCATGATCCCAGGGTCCTGGGATCGGACCCCTCATCGGGCTCCCTGCTCAGCGGGAAGCCTGCTTCTCCCTCTCCCTCTCCCCCTACTTGTGTTCCCTCTCTCGATGTCTCTCTCCCTGTCAAATAAATAAATAAAATCTTAAAAAAAAAACATTTAAAAAAAGATAAATAAAGCAAAAGCTAAAAATGATTAAGCTTAGCAAGGAAGGCATGTCAAAAGCCAAGATGAGCCAAAAGCTAGGCCTCTTACACTAAACTGTTGGCCAACTTGTGAATACAAAGGAAAAGTTCTTAAAGGACATTCAGATTGCTCCTCCAGTGAACACATGAATGATAAAAAAGAAAAACAACATTATTGCTGATATGGGGAAAGTTTTACTAGCCTGGATAGAAGATCACACCAGCCACAACATTCCCTTAAGCCAAAGCCTAATCCAGAGCAAGACCTCACTCTCTTCAATTCTGTGAAGGCCAAGAGAGGTGGGGAAGCTGCAGGAGAAAAGTCTGAAGCCAGCAGAGGTGGGTTCATGAGGTTTAAGGAGAGTAGCCATCCCCACAACATCAAAGTGCAAGGTGAAGCAGCAAGTTCTCATGTAGAAGCTGCAGTAAGTTCTCCAGAAATCTAGCTGAGATCATTCATGAAGGTAGCTCCACTAAACAACAAATTTTCAGTGTGGATGGAACAGCCTTATATCAGAAGAAGATGGATCTAGGACTTTCATAGCTGGAGAGAAGAAGTCAGGGCCTAGCTTCAAAGTTTCAAAGGACAGGCTGACTCTGTTGTTATGAGCTAATGCAGATGCTGACTATAAGTTGAAGCCAATGCTCATTTAGCATTCTGAAAATCCTTAAGGCTCTTAAGAATTATGCTAAATCTACTCTGTCTATGCTCTATAAATGGAACAACAAAGCTTGGAAGACAGCACAACTGTTTGTAACAGTTACTGAATGTTTTAAGACCACTGTCAAGACCTATTGCCCAGGAAAAAAAAAAGAAAAATCCTTTCAGAACAGTACTGCTTGCCCATTGACAAAGCACTTGGTTATCCAATAGCTCTGACAAAGAGGTCCGATGAGATTCATGTTGTTTTCATGCTTGTTAACACAACTTCCCTTCTACAGCCCACAGATAAAAAAGTAATTTTGACTTTCAAGTCTTATTACTGAAGAAATGTATTTCATAAAGCTATAGCTGCCATAGATAGTGATTCTCCGGATGGATCTGGGAAAGTAAATTGAAAATTTTCTGATTAGGATTCACCATTCTAGGGGCCAGTAAGAACATTTGTGATTCCTGGGAAGAGGTCAGAATATCAACATAAACAGGTGTTTTGAAAAAGTTATTTCCAACCCCCATGGATCGAGGATTTTAAGACTTCAGTGGAAGACATTAGGAGAAGAAAGGGAAAAATGAAGGGGGTGAAATCAGAGGGGGAGATGAACCATGAGAGACTATGGGCTCAGAGAAACAAACTGAGGGTTCTAGAGGGGAGAGCGGTGGGGGGATGTGTTGGCCCAGTGATGGGTATTAAGGAGGGCATGTACTGCATGGAGCACTGGGTATTATACGCAAACAATGAATCATGGAACACTACATCAAAAAGTAATGATGTACTGTATGGTGACTAACATAACAATAATAATAAAAGAAAGACTTCAGTAGAGGAAGTAACCGCAGATATGGTAGAAATAACAAGAGAACTAGAATCAGAAAAGCAACCTGAAAATGGAGCTGAATTACCTCAATCTCATGATAAAATTTAAAAAAATATATTTTTTTTAAGTCGCTTCTTAGGGACAAGCAAAGAAAGTCATTTCATGAGATGAAATCTACTCTTCGTGCAGATGTTATGAAGATTGCTGAAATGACAACAAAGGATTTGGAATATTACATAAACTTAATTAATAAATCAGTGACAGGTTTAAAAGTATGGGCTTCAGGAGGAGGAGCAACATGGCAGAAGAGTAGGAGACCTAAATTTCATCTGCTCCCAGGAATTCAGCTAGATAAGTATCAAACCTTATTGAACACCTATGAACTCAAAAATAGATTGAAAAAAAGAACAACAGTAACTCTCTGAACAGAAAAGCAACCACTTTCTGGAAGGTCTCTTCTGGTTTGTTTAGTGTATATTTGTCTGGGGTCGTTGTTACCCTGTTAGCATTTTGTTCTCTCATTCATATGTTCTCTTCTGGACAAAATGACAATATAGAAAAACTCACCTCAAAAAAAAGAATAAGAGGCAGTACCGACTGCCAGGGACCTAATCAATAGGGACATTAGTAAGATGTTGGACTAAAGTTCAGAATGATGATTATAAAGATACTAGCTGGGCTTGAAAACACCATGGAAGATACTGGAGAAACCCTTTCTGGAGAAATAAAAAAACTAAAATTTAACCAAGTCAAAAATCAAAAAGGCTATTCATGAGGTGCAATAAAAAATGGAGGCTCTAACTGCTAGGATAAATGAGGCAGAAGAGAGAATTAGTGATATAGAAGATCAAATGATGGAAAATAAAGAAGATGAGAAAAAGAGATATAAACAGCTACTGGATCACGAGGGCAGAATTCGGGAAATAAGTGATACCATAAGATGAAACAATATTAGAATAATTGGGATCTCAGAAGAAGAAGAAATAGAGAGGGGGATAGAGGTATAACGGAGCAAATTATAGCAGAGAACTTCCCTAATGTGAGGAAGGAAACAGGCATCAAAATCCATGAGGGAGAGACAACCCCCCTCAAAATCAATAAAAATAAGTCAACACACCAACATCTAATAGAAAAAATTACAAGTCTCAGAGACAAAGAGAAAATCCTGAAAGAAGATCAGGACAAAAGATCTGTAACCTACAATGGTAGAAACATTAGATTGGCAACAGACATATCCACTGACAGCTGGCAGGCCAGAAAGGACTGCACGATATATTTAGAGCACTAAATGAGAAAAATATGCAGCCAAGAATACTATATCCAGCTAAGCTGTCACTGAAAATAAAAGGACAGATAAAAATCTCTGAAACAAATAATACATTACATGGTAAAAAAAAAAAAAGAAGAAGAAGAAGAAGAAGAAGAAGATAGTAGGAAGGGAAAAATGAAGGGTGGGAAATTGGATGGAGAGACTAACCATGAGAGACTATGGACTCTGAGAAACAAACTGACGGTTCTAGAGGGGAGGGGGTTGGGGGATGGGTTAGCCTGGTAATGGGTATTAAAGAGGGCAAGTACTGAATGGAACACTGGGTGTTGTACACAAACAATGAATCATGGAACCCTACATAAAAAACTAATGATGTAATGTATGGTGATTAACATAACACTATAAAATTAAAAAATAAAAAAAAAAAAGCTTCCGGGCGCTTGGGTGGCTCAGTTGGTTAAGTGACAACCTTCGGCTCAGGTCATGATCCTGGAGTCCCGGGATCGAGTCCCACATCGGGCTCCCTGCTCAGCAGGCAGTCTGCTTCTCCCTCTGACCCTCTTCCCTCTTGTGCTCTCTATCTCTCATTCTCTCTCTCTCAAATAAATAAATAAAATCTTAAAAAAAAAAAGCTTCCAGGACAAAGAAAAACTAAAAGAATTCGCAAAGACAAAACCAGCTCTACAAGAAATATTGAAAGGCATCCTCTAAGCAAATAGAGAGTCTTAAAACAACATAGACCAGAAAGGAACACAGACAATATACAGTAACGGTCACCTTACAGGCAATACAATAGCACTAAATTCATTTTTCAATAGTTACCCTGAGTGTAAATGGGCTAAACGCCCCAATCAAAAGACACAGGCTGTCAGATTGGATTAAAAACAAGATCCATCGATATGCTGTCTGCAAGAGACTCATTTTAGACTCAAAGACACCCCCACATTGAAAGTGAAGGGGTGGAAAACAATTTACCATGCTAATGAACACCAAAAGAAAGCTGGGGTGGCAATCCTTATATCAAATAATTTAGATTTTAAACCAAAGACTATAATAAGAGATGAGGAAGGACACCATATCCTACTTAAAGGGTCTATCCAACAAGAAGATGTAACAATTGTAAATATCTATGCTGCTAACATGGGAGCAACAATTATATAAGCCAATTATTAACAAAATCAAAGAAACACATCAACAAATACAAGAATAGTAGAGGACTTTAACACCCCCCTCACTGAAATGGACAGATCACCTAAGCAAAAGATCAACAAGGAAATAAAGACTTTAAATGACACACTGGACCAAATGGACTTCACAGATATATTCAGAACATTTCATCCCAAAACAACAGAATACACATTCTTCTCTAGTGCCCATGGAACATTCTTCAGAATAGATCACATCCTAGTTCATAAATCAAGTCTCAACCAGGACCAAAAATTGGGATCATTCCCTGCTTATTTTCAGAACACAATGTTTGAAACTAGAACTCAATCACAACAGGAAAGTAGGAAAAACCCAAAAACATGGAGGCTAAAGAGCATCCTACTAAAGAATGAATGGGTCAACCAGGAAATTAAAGAAGAATTAAAAAAAATTCATGGAAACCAATGAAAATGAAAACACAACTCTTCAAAATCTTTGGCATGCAACAAAGGCAGTCCTAAGAAGAAAGTATATAGCAATACAAGCATTTCTCAAGGAACAAGAAAGGTCTCAAATACACAACCTAAAGCTACACCTAAAGGAGCTAGAGAATAAACAGCAAATAAAGCCTAAACCCAGCAGGAGAAGAGAAATCATAAAGATCAGAGTAGAAATCAATGAAATAGAAACCAAAAGAACAGTAGAACAGATCAACGTAACTAGGAGCTGGTTCTCTGAAAGAATTAACAAGATGGATAAACCCCTGGCCAGACTTATCAAAAAGAAAAGAGAAATGACCCAAATCAACAAAATCATGAATGAAAGAGGAGAGATCACAACCAACACCAAAGAAATACAAACAAGTATAAGAACATATTATGAGCAACTCTATGCCAGCAAATTAGATAACCTGGAAGAAATGGATGCATTCCTAGAGATATATCACTACCAAAACTGAACCAGGAAGAAATAGAAAACCTGAACAGATCTATAACCACTAAGGAAATTGAAGCAGTCATCAAAAATCTCCCAAAAAACAAGAGCCCAGGGCCAGATGGCTTCACAGGGGAATTCTACCAAACATTTAAGGAAGAATTAATACCTATTCTTCTGAAATTGTTCCAAAAAAGAGAAATGGAAGGAAAACTTCCAAACTCATTTTATGAGGCCAGCATTACCTTGATCCCAAAACCAGACAAAGACCCCATCAAAAAGCAGAATTACAGACCAATATCCTTGATGAACATGGATGAAAAAATTCTCACCAAAATGCTAGCCAATAGGATCCAACAGTACGTTAAAAGGATTATTCATCACGACCAAGTGGGATTTATCCCTGGGCTGCAAGGTTGGTTCAACATCCGCAAATCAATCAACGTGATACAATACATTAATAAAAGAAAGAACAAGAACCATAGGATCCTCTCAATAGATGCAGAAAAAGCATTTGACAAAGTACAGCATCCTTTATTGATTAAAGTTCTTTAGAGTGTAGGGATAGAGGGTATATACCTCAATATCATAAAAGCCATCTATGAAAAACCCACAGCGAATCACATTCTCAATGCAGAAAAACTGAAAGCTTTCCCCCTAAGGTCAGGAACATGGCAGGGATGTCCACTATCACCACTGCTCTTCAACATAGTACTAGTAGTCCAAGCCACTGCAATCAGACAACAAAAAGAAATAAAATGCATCTGAATCTGCAAAGAAGTCAAACTTTCACTCTTTGCAGATGATATGATACTTTATGTGGAAAACCCAAAAGACTCCACCCCAAAACTGCTAGAACACATTTAGGAATGCAGAGGAATCAGTTGCATTTCTATACACCAACAACAAGACAGAAGAAAGAGAAATTAAGGAGTCGATCCCATTTACAATTGCACCCAAAACCATAAGATACCTAGGAATAAATCTAACCCAAGAGGCAAAGAATCTGTACTCAGAAAACTATAAAATACTCATGAAAGAAATTGAGGAAGACACAAAGAAATGGAAAAATGTTCCATGCTCAGGGATTGGAAGAACCAATATTCTGAAGATATCAATGCTACCTAGAGTAATCTACACATTTAATGCAATCCCTATCAAAATACCATCCACTTTTTTCAAAGAAATGGAACAAATAATCCTAAAATTTGTATGGAACCAGAAAAGATCCCAAATAGCCAGAGGAATGTTGACATAGAAAAGCAAAGCTGGTGGCATCACAATTCTGGACTTCCAGCTCTATTACAAAGCTATCATCATCAAGACAGTATGGTACTGGCACAAAAACAGACACATAGATCAATGGAACAGAATCGAGAGCCCAGAAATGGACCCTCAACTCTATGGCCAACTAATATTTGACAAAGCAGGAAAGAATGTCCAATGGAAAAAAGACAGTCTGTTCAACAAATGGTGTTGGGAAAATTGGACAGCCACATGCAGAAGAATGAAACTGGACCACTTCCTTACACCACACACAAAAATAGACTCCAAATGGATGAAAGACCTAAATGTGGGACAAGAGTCCATCAGAATCCTAAAGGAGAACACAGGCAGCAACCTCTCCAACCTCAGCCACAACAACTTCTTCCTAGAAACATTGCCAAAGGCAAGGGAAGCAAGAGCAAAAATCAACCTTTGGGACTTCATCAAGATAAAAAGCTTTTGCACAGCAAAAGAAACAGTCAACAAAACCAAAAGACAACCAACAGAATGAGAGAAGATATTTGCAAATGACTTATCAGATAAAGGGCTAGTATGCAAAATCTATAAAGAACTTACCAACTCAACACCCAAAGAACAAATAATCCAATCTAGAAATGAGCAGAAGACATGAACAGACATTTTTCCAAAGAAGACAACCAAATGGCCAACAGACACATGAAAAACTGCGCAACATTGCTTGGCATCAGGGAAATCCAAATCAAAACCTCAATGAGATACCACGTCACACCAGTCAGAATGGCTAAAATTAACAAGTCAGGAAACAACAGATGTTGGCGAGGATGCAGAGAAAGGGGAACTTTCCTACACTGTTGGTGGGAATGCAAGCTGTTTCAGCCACTCTGGAAAACAGTATGGAAGTTCCTCAAAAAGTTGAAAATAGAACTACCATATGACCCAGCAATTGCACTATTGGGTATTTACCCCAATGATACAAATGTAGGGATCTGAAGGGGTACGTGCACCCCAATGTTTATAGCAGCAATGTCCACAATAGTCAAACTATGTAAAGAGATAAGATGTCCATCGACAGATGAATGGATAAAGAAGAAGTGGTATATATACACAATGGAATATTATGCAGCCATCAAAAAACCCTGGAAATCTTACCATTTGCAATGATGTGGATGAAACCAAACGGTATTATGCTAAGCGAAATAAGTCAGTCAGAGAAAGACAAGTATCATATGATCTCACTGATATGAGGAATTCTTAATCTCAGGAAACAAAGTGACGGTTGCTGGAGTGGCGGGGATTGGAGGGGATGGGGTGGCCAGGTGATAGACATTGGGGAGGGTATATGCTATGGTGAGCACTGTGAATTGTGTGAGACTGATAAATCACTGACCTGTACCTCTGAAACAAATAATACATTTTATGTTAAAAAAGAAATGAGAGAAGGTAGTAGGAAGGGAAAAGTGAAGAGGGGGAAGTCAGGGTGGGGAGACAAACCATAAGAGACCATGGACTCTCAGAAACAAACTGAGGGTTCTAGAGGGGAGAGGTGGGGGAATAGGTTAGCCTGGTAATGGGTATTAAAGAGGGCACATATTGAATGGAGCACTGGGTGTTATATACAAACAATGAGTCATGGAACACTATAGCAAAATCTAATGATGTATTGTATGGTGATTAACATAACATAATAAAATAAATTTAAAAAAAAGTCCAATGAATTAAAAAAAAAGAAAGAATGGGCTTTAATTTTTTTAAGATTATTTATTTATTTATTTGCCGGAGAGAGAGCACAGAAGAGACAGAGAGTGAGAGTACAAGTAGGGAGTGCAGCAGGCAGAGGGAGAAACAGGCTCCCTGCTGAGCAGGAGCCCGATGTGGGACTCGATTCCAGAAATCTGGGATCATGACCTGAGCTGAAGGCAGATGCTTACCCACCCAGGTATCCCAGATTGGCTTCCATTTTGCAAGAAGTTCTGCTGTGGGTAAATGCTATCAAATAGCACCCCTTGTTATGGAAAAATCTGTGTAATGAAGAGTCAATCAATGTGCCAAATTTTATTGTTGTCTTAATTCAAGAAATTGACACACCCACTCCCATCTTCAGCAACCAGCACCGTGATCAGTCAGCAGCCATCATCACTGACACAAGACCCCCACCAGCACAAGGATTGTGACTCACTGAAACTTTAGATAACAGGTAGCATTTTTTAGCAATAAATTATTTTTAAGTTGAGGTACGTGCATTATTTTTTAGACATAATGCTGTTTTATATTCAATAGACTATAGTATAAACATAACTTTCATATGCACTGGGAAATAAAAAATCATTTAACTGGCTTTATTGCAATATTGGCTTCACTGAAGTGCTCTGGATCCAAACCCGCAATATCTCTGAGGTATGCCCATAGACACATAATGGAATGTTACTCAGTCATAAAAAAGAATAAAGTTCTGATATTTGTACAACATAGATGAACCTTGAAAATACCACGCTATGTGAAAGAAGCCAGACAAAAAAGGTCACATATTATGTGATTCCATATAAATGAAATGTGGCAAATCTAGAGTGACAGAAACTAGATTAGTGGTTGCCCAGGGCTAGGAACGGGAAGGATAAGGAGTGACTGCTAATGTTTATAGAGTTTCTTTTAGGGGTGGTAAAAATGTTCTGAAATTAGATAGTGGAGATCTGTGTACAACCTCGTGAATATACTAAACATGTGAATAGGCTAAAAAGCACTGTATAGTATACACTAAGCTGGTAAACTGGATATGGAATTATATGTCAATAAACCTGTTATTTAAAAAAATGTGAAGCTGACTCCTCTCACATTGGGATGGGATGTCTGTTTGTGCTGTAGGTATCAATCAAATTAACTGGACAATCACCAACACTCAGCAACTTCATGCCATGGAGTCACAGCAACAGACACGTCATTTTTAACCACAGATTCATGCTACCTTTCAGTCCTTTCAAATGCATAGAGATGAGACAAGTGTCATAAAGAGCCACGCCGTGGTAATCTTCTCATATGACAAATTTTCACATCAGAGTTGAAAGTAATGTCGCCAACATTCTGGAGAAATTGCATAACAGCAATGATGAGTCAGGGATAGGAGATTACAGTAATTGTTAAGGTGGAATGGAAATGATACATGTCTGAAGCCCCAGGCTTGCATAGACCTCTGATAAAATCCCTGTTGTTAGAGTAAAGTAACAGAAATTCAAGGTCCCTTCTCTCATGTGCTACAAGTTCTGTATCTTGGGCTGTGCATCATCAGAAAGTCATTGAGATTCATCATTAGGCAGACGCTATGAATCTCTGTTCTTATTGTGTGATGGCCATCTTTCTCTAATGTTTTTGATGTTAGAATCGCAGCTCAATAGCCCTTAGAACAGAGAGATATGGACTCCTGCCTCTAAGTTTTTTTTTTTTTTCATATTCAAACTAAGTCCCCATAGTAATCCTCTACCCTTACTGGCTTACAAGATAAAATTAATATATCTTTATCAAGGTAATTGGAAGTGAGGTTAACTAAACATGTCCTTGTAGTAGAAGTCCTCAATCTTTAGTGTATGGAGCCACTACTTCTTGGTATCTTAAATCAATGACATTACAAGGCATAGACGGTGACCGAATAGCACTAATCCAAGTAGTTTATGAAAGTGTGCTTGAATATGATGCATGAGTGAGAAATAGACATTATTATTTATCATATGGCCTCTCTCTCCATCCTCTCTGCCCCAACATATAGTAGTTTCTGCTAAGTTCATGGCAGAGGACATGTGGGCAGAGTACCTTGGACAACTCTGACCAGTCTTTTTTTTTTTTTTGAAATGAACAAAGATAACATCTATATGACTGCCAGTCACCACTTAGGATCTCAGGAGGGAAGTCAATGTTACTTCAATCACATCATTTGATTCCAGCCAAAAGCAGAAGAGCTTGACATTTTGGTTATACTGTACCTCTTGTCTCTAGGAAAATGGACAATTTCAATTAGTCTCTTTGAAATACAGGAAACGGCTTCTGGACTCTTCTTGCTGCCTTCTCAGACCTTTAGGGATCTCCATATTGTAGATCGGAATCTGCTGGTGAGGTAGAAAGAATAAAAGCCCTGCAGTCTAGTTCCAACCAGGAGCAAAATTTCTGGCTTGAAAATAATGTAAAGTATGGGAAAGAAATCATTCAAAATTATGACCAATATCCCAGTACACAATGCAATCATGAGTAGGGCAGTGTCTAGAGCATGAATGGTGGTATTTATTGCCCCCAGGGTATGAAGAGGATAGATGTTTTTCCCATCAACACTGCTTTTTATTTATTTTTTTAAAAATTTTATTTATTTACTTATTTAGAGAGCAAGAAGGGGGAGGGGCAGATGGAGAGAGAGAGACAGAATCTCAAGTAGACTCCGTGCTGAGCACAGAGCCCAATGCGGGGCTCAACATCACGACCCTAAGATCATGCACGAGAAACCGAAATCAAGAGTCAGGTGCTTCACCAACTGAGCCACCCAGGGGCCCCTCAATCCTGCTTTTTAAAAGTAAAATTGGAATTCATAGAATCATAAAAACTTGGATGAATTTTTTGGATGAATTAATTGAAATGATGGCCCAAAAAGGTTTGTCCAAAAAGGTATGTCTGGGAACCCGTGAATGTCACCTTATTTGGAAAAAGAGAATTTTCAGATGCAATTAAGTTAAGGACCTGGAGATGAACTCATTTTGTTATCTAGGTGGGTCCTACTTCTAGTGACAGGAGTCCTAATAACAGATACATCAAGGATACAGAGAGAAAAGGAAGAGCCCATATGAAAATGGAAGCAAAAATTAGAGTTTTTCAGACCCAAGCCACCTGGTGCCATTTAAAGCTACAAGAGGCAAGGAAAGAATCTCCTCTAGAATTTTGCAGCCCAGCTGACAGCATGATTTTGGATTTTTTGACTTCTGAATTTTGAGAGATAAATTTCTGTTGTTTGAAGCCATCATCGTTGTGGTGATTTGTGCCCACAGCCACAGGAAACTAATACACTTACTTCAACACCTAAGAAGTAGCTTTTTTTACACATTAGTGCTTTCAAATTCTGTGCTAATGTGATGATTACTGAGATAATCTTGTACCATTGGGCAGCCCAGGGTGACATCTTTTCAAAATCTCCTGAGAGGTTGCTAGGGTCTCAGCTCTGCATCCTGGTTTAGACACGTTTCCTTTTCACAAGTCTATGTGAGTTCTTTACCCCTTAATTAGAATCATTAAAGCAAAAGTAATAACCTTAACCATTTTTCCCTTAAACAAGAGAGTATTGCTTTTAATCATGATACTTATTATGGTGATGATAGTACTGTGTTGTGTCAAGGTTGAAATTCTTACTGTTAGGCCTTGGACTAGTAACATAATTTCCCTGCGCCTCTGTTTACTCATCTGTAAAAGTGGGATATTAACAGGGACATAATTGGTATTTACAGTATAAACTTCATGCCAAGTTCCTTAGGACAGTTCTCAAAACTGAAAGCCTTCACTCTCAAAATCATTACTAGACCATGAATTAATTAAAAGAAAAAAAAAAGAAAAACATTTAAAATAAACTGGTTTTGACCTGAGTACTGGGATCTCTCTCAGCCAGTGTAAAATGGTTCAGCCTGGAGGTTAGTTTTAAATAGTCAAAAATAGATGGGGCACCTGGGTGGCTCAGTCGTTAAGCATCTGCCTTTGGCTCAGGTCAGGATCCCAGGGTCCTGGGATTGAGCCCCGCATCAGGCTCTCTGCTCTGCGGGAAGCCTGCTTCTCCCTCTCCTGCTCCCCCTGCTTGTGCTCCCTCTCTCTCTGTGTCTCTATCAAATAAATAAATAAATAAAATCTTTAAAAAAATAAAAAAATAAATAGTCAAAAATAGATTGATGTTACAAATGTTACCTCATTACAAAAATAAATTTGGCAACTCCTACTATCAGTATCACTGACCCCTAATAATTACCTCTGGTTCTAATCTGGCCACCACTTCTCAGATATAAGACACAATTTTAATCATGTTTACCCTGCCCCACCTTAAAACCTTCCATGTTTCTCCCTGTAGCAAGAAATAAAATGGAATATGCCAAGTCTTTATGCCTTTGTCCATAATGTTCATTCTACCTGGAATTTGTGTGCTTTTCTTCTTTCTGGTAAATCTTATGTTTGGTCTTTTTATTTATTTTTTATTATTATTTTGCAGTTAACACTCCAGTTCTGCAGGCTGGTATCTGCTCTTTATTTATTTTTAAAGATTTTATTTATTTATTTATTTATCTATTTATTTATTTATTTATTTGAGAGAGATACAGAGAGAGATAGAGAGAGAGAGCACAAGCGGTGGGGAGGGGCAGAGGGAGAGGGAGAAGCAAACTTCTTGCTGAGCAGGGAGCCCAACTTGGGGCTCAATCCCAGGACCCTGGGATCATGATCTGAATCAAAGGCAGACACTTAACTTACTGAGCCACCCAGGCATATATTTTTAGAATGCTTTTATATTACAGACAAATTAGGCAGGTAGTACAGAGTGTTTCAATATAGCCCATACCCAGTTTCCCCTATTATTAAGAACTTAACAGTAATTAGTACAGTACATTTGTCACTATTAATGAACAAATATTGGTACATCATTATCAACTAAAGTTCATATTTTATTCAGATTTCCTTACTTTTTTATGTAATGCCCCTTTTCTCTCCCAGGATCCCATTTATGACACCGCATTACATTTAGTTGTCATGTCTTCCCAGACTTTTCTTCATAGTGACAGTTTCTCAGACTTTTCTTGGTTTTGATGACCTTGACACTTTAAGGAGTACTGGTCAGACATTTTATAGGATTCTCTTCTGTTGGAATTTATCTATGATTTTTCCATGATAAGATTCAGGTTATGAGTTATTGGGAGGGAAAAGAGAGATAAAACACTATTTTCATCATACCACATCAAGAATATGCATTATCTGGGTGCTTGGGTGGCTTAGTCGGTTAAGCGTCGGCCTTTGGCTCAGATCATGATTCTAGGGTCCTGGGATCAAGTCCCGCAACAGGCTTTCTGCTCCGCGGGGAGCCTACTTCTCCCTCTGCCTCTGCCTTTCTCTCTCTCTCTCTCTGTGTCTCTCATGAATAAATAAATTAAATAAAAAAGAATATGCATTATCGACATGATTTATGGCTCCTGGTGCTAACCTTGATCACCTGGCTGAAAATGTTTGTCAGATTTCTCCAGTGTACTCCTACTTACTTATAATACTCATTTTAAATGTCACCACTTCTTTAAAGTCTTCCTGGATTCCATCAGCCCCTAGTAGGCCAGGAAATCTATTTATTAGTCATTAAACATTTGTTAATCATTTACTATGCGTCTACCAAGGTGCAAATGTAAGGGTGAAGCTATTTAAACAGGAGATAAATGTTTCAAGAACAAATAAGTAACGGCATAAATTGATGGCTTTTTCAAAAAAAGAGTATTTTCTCCTCAAATTTAGTAAACATTTACATATGGAGCATGTCTGATTAATGTATTAAAATATTAGAAGTGTTAGGGATAGAGGGCGGAGCAAGGTGGCAGAGGAGTAGGAGACATGGATTTCGTCTGGTCTCAGGAATTCAGCTGAATGGGGATCAAACCATTCTGAACACCTACGAACTCAACAGGAGATCAAAAAAGAGAGTAGCAACAACTCTCTGAACAGAGAAGCGACCACTTACTGGAAGGTAGGACGTGCGGAGAAGTGAATCCGAGGCGATATTCGGGAGGATAGATGGCGGGGGAAGGGGCCTCCGTCGGCCGCTTCTGGCAAGTGCTAGAGCCGCGGAGCACAAAATCGGAACTTTTAGAAGTTGGCTCCACTGAGGGACGTCGCTGCAGTGGCTAAGTGGGGGGTGGAACCCTCACGGGACAGTGTGGTCTCAGAACCCTCGGGGTCACAGAAAAAGCGGGGGTGCCTGAGTGCGGCAGAGTTCCCAGGTATCAGAGCGGGGAAGCCGGGTGCAGAGACAGAGCCGAGGCGTGGGCTCTCAGCTCGTGGTTCCCATAAACTGTGATCCGTGGCCCAGTCGGGCCACTGCTAATACAGCAGGGACCCAACAAGCAGCAGAGCTGGGGAGACTCCCCTTCCTCCGCCGGGAGGAGCGGCGCGGGAGCACACTGCAGGGATCTGCTGGGTTTGGAGACTCCACACAGGGTCGGGGTCGGGTGCCAGAGGTAGAAACGCTTGGTCACAGGCCGGGTGAGCACGGAGTGCGGCCAGAGACCAGGGAGACAGGAGTGACTGCTTTTCTCTGGGGGCGCACTGAGGAGCGGGGCCCCGAGTTCTCAGCTCCTCCGGGTGGACATTGGGAGGCCACCATTTTCACCCTGGTCCCCCAAAGCTGTACCAAGAGCTTGCAGGGAACAAAAGCTCCTGAGAGCAAACCCGAGCAGCTTGCTTAGCCCGGACTGACAAGGGCGGGGCAATTCCGCCTCCGGCAAAGACATTTGGGAACCACGGCAACAGGCCCCTCCCCCAGAAGATCAGCATGAACAGCCAGCAAGCCAAGACCAAGTTTACCGATCAAGGAGAATGGGACAACTCCAGCGCTAGGGGAATACTGCACATAGAATTCATGGCTTTTTTTTTACAATGATTCATTAGTTTTTCAAAGTTAATTTTTTTAACTGTTTTTTTTCTAATTTTTTCCCTTTTACAACCAACATCTTATCAATTACTTTTTTAAAAAAAACATTTTTTATTTTTCATTTTTAGAGTCATATTTTATCCCTTCATAGTAGTTACCCTTATTTTTGGCATATATATATATATATATATATATATATATATATATATATATATAAGTTGTTCTTGCTTTAAAATTTTAAGAAACAGTTTCTTCTAACAGATCAAAATATACCCTAAATCACTAGTGTATGGCTTTGTTCTAGTCTCCTGCCTGATCACATTCTCTCCCTTTTTATTTTTTTAAAACTTCTTTCTTTTTTCAAACAAATTCTTATCTTATCAATTCCTTTTATAAAATCTTTTATAATTTTCATCTTTACAATCATCTTCCATCCCTTAATTGTATCAACCCTTATTTTGTACACATATAAGTCTTTCTTCCTTTAAAATTTTAGGAGGCACTTTTTTCTAACAGACCAAAATACGCCCAAAATCTGGTGTGTGGCACTGATCTATGAACTAGCCTGATCATATTTGATCATATTCTGTTTTTTTTTGTTTTGTTCTGTTTTTGCTTTTATCTTTTTCTTTTTGTTTTTTTTTTTCTTTCTGTTCCTTTTTTCTTTCTTTCCCTTTCTTTTCCCCTGGTTTCAGGTCTTTTCTGATTTGTATAGAGTATATTTGCTGGGGACGTTGTTAACCCATTAGCATTTTGTTCTCTCATTCATCTATTCTCCTCTGGACAAAATGACAAGACGAAAAAATCACCTCAGCAAAAAGAACATGAGGTACTACTGTCAGCCAGGGACCTACTCACTATGGACATTAGTACAATGTCGGACCTAGAGTTCAGAATCATGACTTTAAAGATACTGGCCGGGCTTGAAAAAAGCGTGGAAGCTATTAGAGAAACCCTTTCTGGAGAAATAAAAGAACTAAAATCTAACCAAGTCGAAATCAAAAAGGCTATTAAGGAGGTGCAATCAAAAATGGGGGCACTAACTGCTAGGATAAATGAGGCAGAAGAGAGATCAGCGATATAGAAGACCAAATGATGGAAAATAAAGAGGCTGAGAAAAAGAGAGATAAACAACTACGGGATCACTAAGGCAGAATTCGAGAGATAAGCGATACGATAAGGTGAAACAACATTAGAATAATTGGGATCCCAGAAGAAGAAGAAAGAGAGAGAGGGGCAGAAGGTATATTGGAGCAAATAATAGCAGAGAACTTCCCTAATGTGAGGAAGGAAACAGGCATCAAAATCCAGGAGGCACAGAGAACCCCTCTCAAAATCAATAAAAATAGGTCAACACCTCGAAATCTAATAGTAAAACTTACGAGTCTCAGAGACAGAGAGAAAATCCTGAAAGCAGCTCGGGAGAAGAGATATGTAACCTACAATGGTAGACATATTAGATTGGCAACAAACCTATCCACAGAGACCTGGCAGGCCAGAAAGGACTGGCATGAGATCTTCAGAGCACTAAACGAGAAAAAATGCAGGCAAGAATACTATATCCAGCTAAGCTGTCATTGAAAATAGAAGGAGAGATAAAAAGCTTCCAGGACAAACAAAAACTAAAGGAATTTGCAAACACAAAACCAGCCCTACAAGAAATATTGAAAGGGGTCCTCTAAGCAAAGAGAGAGCCTAAAAGCAGCATAGATCAGAAAGGAACACAGACAATATACAGTAATAGTTACCTGCAGGGAATAGAATGGCACTAAATTCATACCTTTCAATAGTTACCCTGAACGTAAATGGGCTAAATGCCCCAATCAAAAGACACAGGCTATCAGACTGGATTGAAAAACAAGACCCATCCATATGCTATCTGCAAGAGACTCATTTTAGACCCAAAGACACCCCCAGATTGAAAGTGAGGGGGTGGAAAACCATTTACCATGCTAATGGACACCAAAAAATGTTGGGGTGGCAATCCTTATATCAGACAAATTAGATTTTAAACCAAAGACTGTAATAAGAGATGAAGAAGGACACTATATCCTACTTAAAGGGTCTATCCAACAAGAAGATCTAACAATTGTAAATATCTATGTCCCTAACATGGGAGCGGCCAATTTCATAAGGCAATTAATAACCAAAGCGAAGAAACACATTGACAACCATACAATAATAGTGGGGGACTTTAACACCTCCCTGACTGAAATGGACAGATCATCTAACCAAAAGATCAACAAGGAAATAAAGACTTTAAATGACACACTGGACCAAATGGACCTCACAGTCATATTCAGAACATCCCATCCCAAAGCAACAGAATACACATTCTTCTCTAGTGCCCATAGATCATTCTCCAGAATTGATCACATCCTAGGTCACAAATCAGGTCTCAACTGCGACCAAAAGATTGGGATTATTCCCTGCATATTTTCAGACCACAATGCTTTGAAACTAGAACTCAATCACAAGAGGAAAGTTGGAAAGAACTCAAATACTTGGAGGCTAAAGAGCATCCTACTAAAGAATGAATGGGTCAACCAGGAAATTAAAGAAGAATTAAAAAAGATCATGGAAACCAATGAAAATGAAAACATAACTGTTCAAAATCTTTGGGATACAGCAAAGGCAGGCCTCAGAGGAAAGTATATAGCAATACAAGCCTTTCTCAAGAAACAAGAAAGGTCTCAAATACACAACCTAACCCTACACCTAAAGGAGCTGGAGAAAGAACAGCAAATAAAGCCTAAACCCAGCAGGAGAAGAGAAATCATAAAGATCAGAGCAGAAATCAATGAAATAGAAACCAAAAGAACAGTAGAACAGATCAACGTAACTAGGAGCTGGTTCTCTGAAAGAATTAACAAGATGGATAAACCCCTGGCCAGACTTATCAAAAAGAAAAGAGAAATGACCCAAATCAACAAAATCATGAATGAAAGAGGAGAGATCACAACCAACACCAAAGAAATACAAACAAGTATAAGAACATATTATGAGCAACTCTATGCCAGCAAATTAGATAACCTGGAAGAAATGGGTGCATTCCTAGAGAAGTATCAACTACCAAAATTGAAATAGGAAGAAATAGAAAACCTGAACAGACCTATAACCACTAAGGAAATTGAAGCAGTCATCAAAAATCTCCCAACAAACAAAAGCCCAGGGCCGAATGGCTTCCCAGGGGAATTCTATCAGATGTTTAAAGAAGAATGAATACTTATTCTCCTGAAACTGTTCCAAAAAAGAGAAATGGAAGGAAAACTTTCAAACTCGTTTTATGAGGCCAGCATTTCCTTGATCCCAAAACCAGACAAAGACCCCATCAAAAAGGAGAACTACAGACCAATATCCTTGATGAACATGGATGCAAAAATTCTCACCAAAATACTAGCCAATAGGATCCAACAGTACATTCAAAGGATTATTCACCATGACCAAGTGGGATTTATCCTTGGCCTGCAAGGTTGGTTCAACATCCACAAATCAATCAACGTGATACAATACATTAACAAAAGAAAGAACAAGAATATATGGTCCTCTCAATAGATGCAGAAAAAGCATTTGAGAAAGTACAGCATCCTTTCTTGATCAAAACTCTTCAGAGTATAGGGATAGAAGGTATATACCTCAATATCATAAAAGCCATCTATGAAAAACCTACAGCGAATATCATTCTCAATGGGGAAAAGCTGAGAGCTTTTCCACTAAGGTCACAAACGGGGCAGGGATGTCCACTATCACCACTTCTATTCAACATAGTGTTAGAAGTCCTAGCCACAGCAATCAGACAACAAAAAGAAATCAAAGGCATCCAAATTGGCAAAGAGGAAGTCAAATTCTCACGCTTTGCAGATGATATGATACTTTATGTGGAAAACCCAATAGACTCCACCCCAAAACTGCTAGAACTCATACAGGAATCAGTAAAGTAGCAGAATATAAAATCAATGCACAGAAATCAGTGGCCTTCCTATACACCACCAACAAGACAGAAGAGAGACAAATCAAGGAGTCGATCCCATTTACAATTGCACCCAAAACCTTAAGATACCTAGGAATAAATTTAACCCAAGAGGCAAAGGATCTGTAGTCAGAAAACTATAAAATACTCATGAAAGAAATTGAAGAAGACACAAAGAAATGGAAAAATGTTCCATGCTCATGGATTGGAAGAACAAACATTGTGAAGATGTCAATGCTACCTAGAGCAATCTACACATTCAGTGCAATCCCTATCAAAATACCATCCACTTTTTTCAAAGAAATGGATCAAATAATCCTAAAATTTGTATGGAACCAGAAGAGACCCCGAATAGCCAGAGGAATCTTGACAAAGAAAAGCAAAGCTGGCGGCATCACAATTCCAGACTTCCAGCTCTATTACAAAACTGTCATCATCAAGACAGTATGGTATTGGCACAAAAACAGACACATAGATCAATGGAACAGAATCGAGAGCCCAGAAATGGACCCTCAACTTTATGGTCAACTTATCTTTGACAAAGCAGGAAGTAATGTCCAACAGAAAAAAGACAGTCTCTTCAACAAATGGTGGTGGGAAAATTGGCCAGCCACATGCAGAAGAAGGAAACTGGACCACTTCCTTACACCACACACAAAAATAGACTCCCAATGGTTGAAAGACCTAAACGTGAGACAGGAGTCCTTCAAAATCCTAAAGGAGAACACAGGCAGCAACCTCTTTGACCTCAGCCGCAGCAACTTCTTCCTAGAAACACTGCCAAAGGCAAGGGAAACAAGGGCAAAAATGAACTATTGGGATTTCATTAAGATAAAAAGCTTTTGTACAGCAAAAGAAACAGTCCACAAAACCAAAAGACAACCGACAGAATGGGAGAAAGTATTTGCAAATGACATATCAGTTAAGGGCTAGTATCCAATATCTATAAAGAACTTATCAAACTGAGCACCCAAAGAACAAATAATCCAATCAAGAAATGGGCAGATGACATGAACAGACATTTTTCCAAAGAAGACATCCAAATGGCCAACAGACACATTAAAAAGTGCTCAACATCGCTCAGCATCAGGGAAATCCAAATCAAAACCTCAATGAGATACCGCCTCACACCAGTCAGAACGGCTCGAATTAACACGTCAGGAAATGATAGATGTTGGCGGGGATGTGGAGAAAGGGGAACCCTCCTACACTGTTGGTGGGAATGCAAGCTGGTGCAACCCCTCTGGGAAACAGTATGGAGGTTCCTCAAACAGTTGAAAATAGAGCTACCATATGATCTAACAATTGCACTACTGGGCATTTACCACAAATACAAATGTAGGGATCCTAAGGGGTACATGAACCCCAAGGTTTATAGCGGCAATGTCCACAATAGCCAAACTGTGGAAAGAGCCAAGATGTCAATCGACAGACGAATGGATAAAGAAGAAGTGGTATATATACACAATGGAATATTATGCAGCCATCAAAAGGAATGAGATCTTGCCATTTGCAATGATGTGGATGGAACTGGAGGGTGTTTTGCTGAGTGAAATAAGTCAATCAGAGGAAGACATGTATCATATGACCTCACTGATATGAGGAATTCTGAATTTCAGGAAACAAACTGAGGGTTGCTGGAGTGGTGGGGGGAGGGAGGGATGGGGTGGCTTGGTGATAGACATTGGGGAGGGTATGTGCTATGGTGAGCGCTGTGAATTGTGCAAGACTGTTGAATCACAGATCTGTACTTCTGAAACAAATAATGCAACATATGTTAAGAAAAAAGAAAAAGAAGAAGATAGCAGGAGGGGAAGAATGAAGGGGAGTAAGTCAGAGGGGGAGACGAACCATGAGAGACGATGGACTCTGAAAAACAAACTGAGGGTTCTAGAGGGGAGGCGGTGGGGGGATGGGTTAGCCTGGTGATGGGTATTAAAGAGGGCACATTCTGCGTGGAGCACTGTGTTATGCACAAACAATGAATCATGGAACACTACGTCAAAAACTAATGATGTAATGTATGGTGATTAACATAATAAAAAAAAAAGAAGTGTTAGGGATAAAATAAATTTAAAATACAGACCTTAGTTTAAAGCAGAGGTAGGCAAAATATAGCCCTGGTGGTGCAAATCCTGCTGGCTGTGTGCTGCTTGTTGTTGTAAATAAAGTCTTATAGAACCTCAGCCACTCCCAATCATTTCTATATTGTCTGTGTCGGCTTTTGCCCTAAAGCAGCAATTGAGTAGTTACCCATGGAACCTATATAATCTACAAAGTTTAAAATATTTACTATCTGGCCCTTTACACAACAAGTTTGCTGATTTCTGTTCTAAAGTATTTTCCTTGATGATGCCCATGGAAACTCGTAACACTTGTTAGGTACAGACAGTTCCCAACTTATGATGGTTGTATTTATTTTATTTTATTTTTTTGGCTATACAATGGTGTGAAAGCAATATGCATCCAGTTAGAAACAGTACTGCAAATTTTGAAATTTGATCTTTTCCTTGACTAGCAATAGGCAGTATGATCCTCTCTTGTGATGCTAGGCAGGGGTGGGGAGCTCTAGCACCCATCAGCCTCACTGTCATGAGGATAAACAACCAGTACACTTACAACCATTCTGTATCCATATAATCATTTAGTTTTTCACTTTCAGTACAGCATTCAATAAATCACGAGATATTCAACACTTTATTATAAATAGGCTTTGTGTTAGATGATTTTGCCCAACTCCAGGCTAATGTAAATGTTCTCAGCATGTTTAAGTTATGCTTAAACTATGATGTTCAGTTTGTTAGGTGTAGCAAGTATATTTCCAACTTATAATGATATTTTCAACTTACAATGGGTGTACTGGGATGGGACAGCATTGTAAGTCAAGGAAGATCTGTACTTGTAAAAATAAAATAGATTTAACCCTAAATGGGAGAGCTAATATAAGACCTTACTATATTTTTGTAAGCAGTCTTTGGTTTGCCTGTAAATTCAGAGTGAGAGTTGATCACTATGAATACGAGTCGATAAACACATATTTATTGAAGACATATTATAGGCCAGTTGAGAGCAAGGGATTTATTGGTGAACAAGACAGACCTCTGCCACTAAAGAATATAAATTTTAATGAGATAGGGCTGCCCTATCCAGTATGGTGGCCACTAGCCAAATATGTCTGCTGAGTACTTGAAACCCAACTAGTGTGAGTTGTGATGTATTGAAATTATAAAATACCCAAGAGATTTCCAGACTCAGTGTCAAAAAAATGTTAATCATCTCATTAATAAAATTTTAATGTTAATCACATGTTTATTTTATTTTACAGGATTACGTGATGACACGATAAAAAGATATATCATTAAAATAACTTTCACCCTCATATCTCTTTTCTTTTTTTTTTTTTGACTTTTTAAATGTGGCTACTAGAACATTCTCATGTATATATGTGGCTCATGTATTTCTATCGGACATTGTGTGTCTAAACTTTAGAAACAGCTTGCCAATACAGTCACCACTAGCTACATGTTGTCATTTAAATTACAGTTAATTAAATTAAATATGCTATAATTATAAATTCAGTTCCTTAGTCATACAAGCCACATTTCAAGTACTCAAGAACCATGTATAACTGGTGGCTACCATATTGGTCAGCACAGATATAAAACCTTTCCATCTCTGTAGCAAGTTCCATTCAATAGGGCTGTCCTAGAAAAATATGAGAAGGGTTCCTGGTTTGTTTTTTTTTTTTTTACTGATAATGATAAACATTATGTTAGGAAAGGAAAGGACTAAACGTAAAATGGGAAACTGGTATCAGGCAAATGTACCTGTGTTTTTAGAAGTGAATTCCTTTATATATGCAGGTCCTTACATAGCCACTTTGGCTTGCTCGCAAGAAAAACAAAACAAAACAAAACAAAACAATGGAGAGCCAATAGATGGATATGTAGGAATAGAGAGAAGTAACCTCAGAACAAGAAAACAAAGACAAAATACTGCTGCACATTTAGCTCTAATGTACTGTAGGGAAAAGTATGACATCTTAACTATTTTTTTAAAAATATGCATTTTGGAGTATTTTCACTGGAGGACCTATATAACTGCATTGTGCATTAAACGGATGAAACATCTTTCCCTGGATGCGGAGAAAACTCATTCTAATGGCAAGAAGCTGTATTTCTTTATGGCCACTGTTAGTTTCAGTGGCAGATGTAATATCAAGCCAATGGCCTCACAAAATACACAAGAATTAGAGCATCCCTGGGTGTGGAAAGAAGGGAAATACACACTCTAAAGGCATGAAACTAGCAGTACAAAGGAAAATGGTATCTGGGCACCAGAGCTTGCTCCCTGGTGACAAGATTATGAGTTTTGGAACTTTAGAGAATTGAGTTTGAATCTTATCTCAACCACTTACTGGCACTGGGATAAAGATAGCACTTACCAAGCTCTTACTATATTCCAAGCACTGTAGATGTGTTCTCTCATGTAATCCTCCCCCAACCCTATAAGACAGGTTCTATCATTACCCCATTTTGTGGAAGAATAAAATGAGGCTTTGCAAGATTAAAGATTCCTTTCTAATGAATGGCATAGGCAGGCTTTGACAAAATACTCAAGATTTCACTCCTCTCCACAACATTTTACCACGGCATTTATGTCTCTTGTGTAACCTTGGTCAAGTCAGATAACCCCTCCTTAGATCATTTTCTTCATCAATAAAATAAGAATAGTCACATTTACCTTGCAATATTCAACCAGAAATCAAAACATCTAATTGGTGTAGGCATATGATGTAAATGTCAATGCTTTCTTGCATTCACTGGAATAAGACAAAGTTGTTACAGTTCTTCAAAAAATATAGTATCTTAGGAAATAAAGTGATACATTTCTCTTGCTCTTGACAGACCTAGGTGAGCATTTCAGCTGGTAGGCAGGCTGCTCCTCACGGCATTCAGGGATCCCTTCCTTAATATCTGCATGGTTCCAACCCACCTGGGTTTCATCCTGTGCAAAAAGAAAGTGGGGAGAAGCCACATCCTCAATTATAAGGCTTACAACTGAAGACACACACATCACATATGCTCACACTTCACTAGGGAGATCTTACACTTTGAGTCTCACCTCTGAGAAGTGGCTGGGAAATGTGATCTTGCCATGTGCCCATTGTCAACTCAATTATCATGGAAGAATAGATTGTGCTGACTAACTTGTGAACTGTATATTTGTATATCCTCAAAACTCGTATGTTGAAACCATAGCCCTAATGCAATAGCAGTGGGAAGTGGGGCCTTTAGGAGGTATTCAGTGATGAAGATGGAATCTCCATGTTGGGGTTAGTATCCTTAAAGACGAGGAAGAGAGCTAGCTCTCTCTCTTTGTTCTCTGCCATGTGAAGATACAATGTGAAAATGGCTGTTCACTAACCAGGAAGTTGACCCTCACCAGCACATTGATATTGGACTTCCAGCCAGCAGAACTGTGAGAAGTAAATGTTGGCTGTTTAATGACCCAGTCATTGGCAATTTGTTATTGCAGACTGAGTGGACTAAGACAGGACCCAAATTAAACTGTCAACAAGCCATCCTCTTTCTTGAATGTTCCCTCATCATCTCCTTTAGTGTTCATTCCCCACTCATCTCTACTCTAATCCCTGCTGATTTCCAGACCTGCCCATTTAGGACAGGAGCCCTATGAGATCTTCTTGCACCTATTTCCTTTGCCCCACTCTAGATAAATAACCCACTGGTTCCCTAACACTTATGAAATGCTATGATGCACCTTCTTCTACTCCTTCCCCACTCTTCCTTGGCAATGAACATTTCTGGATCCATAAGTGCCTTCTGGGGTTATTTCCATGTCTCTGGGAATAATCAGAAGTGGAGTTTGCTGATTCCATCTCTAACTCTTTGTGATGTTGGCCAAGTTACTTAATTTCTGAGCTGAATTTTCTGCATCTATAAAATTGGAATAAGGTTTTTTTTCTCAGGGGACTTTTATATGGAAAAATTGAGATGAAGAATGAAAAACTGTTTTGCAACTCATAACACACAACACACTGTTAATGATATTTGTTGAAATTACCATGAAGTGCCGGATAAAATAATTATTTGTTCTTTTTTGCTGGGCATTAAAGTAGACTCTAATCCTCCCAATTATAAAAATATTCTATATAAATACTATATTTTAAATAAATGAAATAAAGTGTCTTTGTGTTTAGCTCATCTTTTTGGTGGGGGATAAAAATATACTAGTGTATTTCTGGATCAAATAATATGAATGCTTCTAAGTTTTTCTCAGTATATTGGTAGTTTGCTTTCCAAAGTACTGAAAAAAGTTCATACCAACTCAAACCAATGAACGAGGGCTCTGATTTAACTGCACTTTTACTTGAGTGGAAATAATCATTAATTTTTAATATACTTAGTTTCATTTAATATGTGTAATATGGTCCAATATTACTACATTGCTTTGCATCCATTTTTAAAAATATTTTAGGACCTTTCTTTATTGTTTGTTTTTTTTTCCCTATCCTTTGAATTTCTTCATATCTTTTTTACTTGCTTTTTAGATACTTAAAATAACTTGAAAAATAAGATTCCATGGATACTTAGAATCTTGCCACATGGTCTGATTTCTCACTAGCAGAGGAAAGAGGAGGCCAAGGAAGAATCATGAGAACCCCAGCACTCTTGTCTCCAGCAGACTTGGGTTTTCTTATTGATTCCTCAGGGCCCTATTTCCTTTAGCACGTCTCTTTACCGGACAGTCTATGATTTCTCTTCATAGAATTGTGCCATGCTCCTACAAGTCATATGAAAACCACTAACTGGTGTTAGATTTGCACAGTGGGTAGTTTTTATAAATGTTTCTCTTAAAAAGCAATGTCCTGGGGAAATCCCTGGGAGGCATGTACAGCATAAGCCTTGCTAGCAGCTGCCAGAATATGCAGGAGGTTCCCAGGGTTTGAATCTATTGCTCCCAGGGATCGATTCAATTTCTGTTCTGTCAGCAAGCTTAACTGCAGGCTGTAGTGTGCTCCATGATTTCATAAACAAAAGGGATATGGCAAGAACAGAAGGCAGGATCCCAGAGAAAATGTGAGCCACTGCAACCTCATGCAAATGCAACACATTGCTTGACACCAAAATCTGGTGTGTGGGCTCCTAAACAGACAAAAGGAAATAGGGCTTGGGGCTAATGTCTGCATGTTAAAGTGAAAATATTCCTGGTCCCAAATATTCAGAGTTGGAGCAAAATTGAGGCAATTTGCTTTTGCCGATAAAACAGAAAATTATTCATTTGCTTCAGTTCCTATTACATTTTTATTTTTATGCAGACCGAGTGCTGGGCAATGGGGGAGAGTTGGTAATACGATGCACAGAGCCCTTGGCTGGGACTTGGGGCTTGATATCACTGTCAGCCCAGCTATTAAGCAGCTGGGTGGACTGGGCCCAGTCTACTTTTTTGATCTTCCTTTATCATAGGAAAAACTAAGGTATTGTACCAGGGAGTCTCCGAAGTCTTGTCCACCCTTAAAAATCTGCCCCTTTTTTAGGGATATTTTGGCCACCGTCTTCTTTTTTCTAATATTATGTTAGTCTTTTGCTAAATAAGAATGGTAAAGAACCATGTCATGTTCCTGTTTAATCTTGTAGGTGTGCCAAAGAGGTGCATGGGCCCAGTAGCTGGAATTGTGTTTTACTGAAATTAATACCAACAACAGGCCTTACCACAGAGGCTTCAATATGTTGGAAAACATTGCTACGACACTTCTGAGAACTCACTCAGGCATATATGAAAGAAGCCTATGTATGGGTTTTTAATTTTATTTTTGCTTTCTAGTTCACAAAAAGTGAACAGGTCCTGGGAAGAAAACTAACAACCAGAGGGTCTCACAAGGAGCTCTACAGGTCCCAAGAGCAACAATGGGGGTCTTTGAGCTATTGAAACATTTTTAAAGAGACACACAGAAGCCATACCTTCATCTCTGTAAAGTTATGAAAATGTTGAGATGACATGCCTTTGATATGGATGATAGAGATTCAGCATATCTGATCTTATCTCATCCTGACCTCAAGCTCTAATAGGCAGCTTTATAAGCTTCTAGTTAAGTAAGAAGGACAATTGTAAAAATAGGTTGCTTCACAAAAAAATTCAAATGATGGGGCAGTTCAGTTCAGTGTCTATGATAAGGATGGGCATGAAGAAAGATCTATGAAAAGATGATGTCATTACATCATGGAATGTTCTACAATTGCCATTTACACCTGTTCATCTGGTCTTCTTGGCTGGTGTGATGTTTCAGCAGAATCAGAATAGGCAACTGAGGAGTTACAAAGAAGGTGGTAAAGAACTTTCCTGGAATGCAATATCATCTCTGTAAACAAAAGAAGTGTTATAGACCGTGATGCATCTGGAAAGCTTCAGGCATGAAACCTGAGGAAGAGTTGGGAAGAGATGAATCTGCAGAGGTAGCAGTGATGTGAAGGAGGGTCTAATGTGATGCACTTGAATTTAGGCACTTTTGTAGGGACAGTGGGCTACCATTTTAAGGTTTTAGGTGAGACTCTGACAAAGCTAGTTTTGTATGGTCTCCACAGGGGGAAGGAGAAAACATCCTTGTAGTTGAAAAGCTCAGAAAGAACTGCCCTAAGTATTTAGGCAGTTTTTCCACATTTTATGCTTATTTCCTAGCACATTGTCATCCACCCCATGTTAGTTTCCCAACATGGGCTGCCCTGCTAAGCTATGGCAGGGTCAGTTAGTCCCAGTGTCTCTGTATTTTTATGGCTTATTTTCTATGTTGATTCCAAGCCTTCTATAACCAAAGTATTTATAATTCAAACTCCTTCTCCTCCTCCTAAAAATCTTCCTAAATTTCTCTAGGTCCTAAAGATATCTCATTTTTAATATGATTAGTGTATTCATTATCTTTTGCTGTGTAACAAAGAATACTGAAATGTCACAACTTGAAACAGTCAGTGCTTATTATCTCATAATTTCCATGGGTCAGGAATGTGGGCATGGTTTACCTGGGTGACTCTGAGTCAGGGTCCCACACAAAATTACAATCAAGTGGTTGTCCTTGGCCATACCATAACAAGGCTCAATGGAGAAGGATCTGCTTCCAAGCTCATTCAAGGAGCTGTTAGCAATCCTCAAGTCCTCACTGACTCTTGGAGATATAAGCTTCTTGCCACCTGAGCCTCTTTGGAGAGCTACATACAACATGGCACCGGCTTCTTCCAGAGCAAAACTCTAAGAGTAAGGCTGTCTGAGAGAGAGCCAGAGAGTATGAAAAGGGAAGAAATCACAGCATCGTGACTCAGAAATGACAGCCCATTACTTTTACTGTATCCTACTCATAAAATGAGAATAAGTAGATTCAACCTCTACTCAAAGAGAAGGGGTTACACAAGAGCATGAATGGTGGGAGAGAGAGTCATTGGAAACTATCCTAGAGTCTTTCTACCACAGGGCTTATTCAAAGGTCTCTGTTTCTCCAATATGCCTAAAAACAGACAGTTTCAGAGTCACACATATACATACTCTCTTTCCATGTTGGTATAATTCCTCAATCTTGAATTTCAGCCCTGAATTCCACTCACAATTCCAGCTGTTTTAGCTAAGCTGCTAGTCTGTGTGAGGACTGTACTCTGAGAATATTCATGTTTTCTGCCTTCATCTGTAAAATGGGAATAATAATTACTTCCTCACAGGGCAGAAATGAGTGAAAGAAACTATATATTAAATGAGAGATAGTGATACATTGTAAAGGGGGTGCTTGTGGATTTCAGTGCTCACTTCCTAATTTGGTGGCATTTCCTCCTCAGCATATAACCCCATGAGTGAGGAAAGTTGTAAAACCCTACAAATAGTCATAGCTGGGAATGCCTAATCAAGTCATCAATTATTCACTGAAGATTAGGAAATCCATCTCTATAAGGCTCTTTACAACCAAGGTCTTTTATTGACCAGAGTCTACCTTCCTCTCTGGATCCACATTCTTGATTTTTCAAAGCTCATCTTAGAGCCCTTATAATCAGAAGACATGGATCCATGCAACAGAGAATATTCAGCTGGCCCAGAAAATCCACTTTAACTGCCCTTGATTGTGTTGCAATGGAAAATGATAGTACCAAACAATACCATGCTCAGAAATCCCTTCATTTAGCTCTTGCTTTGCATTCTCTCTTATCTTTTTCTTCATCTAATATTGAACGCTTCAATCAGATTGAAACCTCCTTAAGATATGTGGCAAGTTTTACATTTTTTGTACAGCTCCCTACCTTTTGGGGAATGCAAAATATATTATTGGTACTGATTCAGTTAGGTATCCTGGGAATTTACAGTTGGGATTCAAATAAAGGAACATTTAGTGAGTCCCCCTTCTCACACAGGAAGGAAGTGGTTCTTACTACATTCATAAAAGGCCAAATAGCAATTTAGTGTACCTTTGGATTGCTCCAGTTTTGGGAAACTTTGTATGTGTAGAGAACTGTTGGTTTTGGAAGTTCTACCTGAGTGCAGATTACTGATTATTTTGAGATGAAACCTATTCCCTTCCCTCGATAGGAATAAATGCAAGGAAGGGTGATAATATGTACAACACTGAACAAGGTCACATTCTCTTCTAAATGACACAATGGACTTTTCAGATAGTGCAGAGCCACAGGAATCCTGAGAAAGGAAAATCAATAAAGTAATTATGAAAGCCAAAAATCCTTGCCCTCACCAGGCTTATAGTTGAAAATACAGACTGTTATTTGTTTCAGAAGTACAAATAACGCAACATATTTTAAGAAAAAAGAAAAAGAAGAACATAGCAGGAGAGGAGGAATGAAGGGGAGTAAGTCAGAGGGGGAGATGAACTATGAGAGATGATGGACTCTGAAAAACAAACTGAGGGTTCTAGAGGAGAGGAGGGTAGGGGGATGGGTTAGCCTGGTGATGGGTATTAAAGAGGGCACATTCTGCATGGAGCACTGGGTGTTATGAACAAACAATGAATCATGGAACACTACATCAAAAACTAATGATGTAATATATGGTGATTAACATAACAATAAAAATTTAAAAAAAAAGAAAATATAGACCGTTAAACTAAAACAAAAATGCAATGCAATGCAATAAAATAAAAGTGAAAGAGCAACTAAAAATTTGAAATCCTTCTGCAAAACTCTATGATGTTTTATTAGAACAAATACACTTTGTCTTCCTGACGATCAGCCCGTTTGTATAAAAATATTCTACCAATGATGTCATTTTTAATTTTTCAATATGTATTTGTTGATCACCTGCTATGTGATAGGCACTGATTCAAGCATTGAGGATATGATAGGGGTTGAGAAAGTTAAATCACTCCTCTCTCATGAAGCCCTTTCTACTGGAGTGGACACAGAAAAAAGGAAATGAAAAAGAAAGCTCAGTGAGGGGGCGGTCCTTTCTCAATTCTGTTCTCCCAGGTAATTGGTGATTTCTGATAAGGAATGAGGGGAGACAAGGGTAGGTTTTATGAGGGACTCAGAAGCTTATCAAATGGGTTTGTAGGAGCTAAAAATCTGGTTGAGTTAGGGATGAACCCCCCATCATGTTTGCAGTTGCCTGGGAACTTTGCGATAGATATCATCAATCCTTACTATTTGGAAGACTAGGAAGTTCAGGCTCCCAATGTCCCAAACTGAACAGAGATGTGGAAGTCACAGTGAAAGTTGACATCTGTCTTGGGACTGGATCATAAGATGGGACAACAAAAATATTCAAGCCCAGGAGAACTATACCTGTGCTTGAGGTACCACACTTGCTAGCGACAGTGGCTTTGTGCTCTGAAAAGGGATTGAAAGCTCCCGAGGCTTAACATAACCCAGAAGGGTACAGTCTCTCCCTCTTTTCCACCAAACTGCACTGATTTTTCCAACCTTACTTCTTCTTACTACCCTTTCCTTTTTTTCCTAAGTACTTCCCTTTTCCTGAAAAAACTTTTGTTCTCTGTCTTTCTGTAAAATTCTTCCTTCAAATAAAACAATCCAGTATAAACATTTTCTTCAACAAAAGATGAAAAATTTAGAATGAGTCATATTCTCCAACCCAGTAATTACTTTGTTAGCATGCTTTTCCCCCTTGATTCACAAGTAACTAAGCAGCATATAAAGCAGGGGGGAAATCAATTTAAGTATAAAATTTAATTTAAATATAAAATAAATTTAAAGGTTATTTGGCATGTTCTGCTCCATAGCTCTTGGGCTTTATTTATTTTTTCTCAATCATATCTAGTATCTTCCCTATTTAACATATAATTACTCAGGGTTCACATTTCTTTTCTTTCTTTTTTAAAGATTTTATTTATTTATTTGACAGAGGAGAGAGAGAACACAAACAGGGGGAGCCAGAAAAGGAGAAGAAGTCTCCCCGCTGAGCAGGGAGACTGATGCGGGGCTCAATACCAGGATGTCCAACCAACTGAGCCACCCAGGTGCTCCTGGGTTCACATTTCTGATTTGAGGTTTATCTTGCAACTGACTTCTAAGAATTGCCAACTTACCTAGTGTATCAGGCCTGATGATAGCAGGTACAGGGGTAAGGAATTTTCTTTTAATGTGATAAGAGAGAGAGAGAGAGAGAAAAGAGGATTTGTCGTTTCTTCACTGAAAGTCTAGATAATTAAAAATATTTTAAGAAGCTAGTAGCTTTATTTATACTGTAATTCTTGGAAAGGAAAAAGAAGGCTGGGGTTGTCAATGTGAAGAGCCAGTCAAGGAATAGAGTTCAATCAAAGGAATAGAAACTAGTGGAATACACTCTTTTCCATAGTTTCTGGGTCCTTTATTTCTGGTGTTTACTTACCCGTGCTCAAAAGACAGAGATATTTAAAAACTGGAGAAATGAAAGACTCTGACCAATACTCTCTATGTTCAAAGTGATGATAATATTTCTACAGCCATTTCCTTCAAATTCACCCTCTTCCTACATTTAGTAATGGAAGTCAGACTAGAGGAAAACTGAAATGGTATTGAGCCAGTGCAGAGTAAGTGTCAAAAATGAGTAAAAGTTTAAATAGAATATTTACCTCCATGCCTGGAATTTATGTTTTTAAGTAAGGAGGTCCATATTAGAGAGGTAGAGGAAAACCTGAAGTGATTTGTAGGTGATTATTAAACATGTTATTTAAAAGAAAAATAAAGATAAGTCAATCACAGATTCCACTGAATCATGAAAAAAAAAATGAACATAACCTAAAAGATGAAAGCAGAAATTAATGAAGAAGGAGAGCAGGAAAACTTGGTTAATCTGAAATAGGACTTTCAAAAGGTCAATAAAGTCCAAGAACAGTTTTTTGGAAGATCTCTGTGATTGAGAAGAAAGATGGAAAATCTACATAGAAATAAAAAATCATATCAGGGGGCAGAGCAAGATGGCAGAGGAGTAGGAGACCTGGATTTCGTCTGGTCTCAGGAATTCAGGTGGATAGGGATCAAACCATTCCGAACACCTACGAACTCAACAGGAGATTGAAGAAGAGAGTAGCAACAACTCTCTGAACAGAGAAGCGACCACTTTCTGGAAGGTAGGACATGCAGAGAAGTGAATCGGAGGCAGTATTTGGGAAGATAGACGGCAGGGGAGGGGTCACCCTCGGCTGCTTCTGGCAAGTGCTAGAGCCGCGGAGCACAAAATCGGAACTTTTAGAAGTTGGCTCCGCGGAAGGACGTCGCTCCAGTGGCTAAGCTGGGGGTGGAACCCTCACGGGACAGTGTGGTCTCAGGACCCTCAGGGTCACAGGAAGACCAGGGGTGCCTGAGTGCGGCAGAGCTCCCAGGTATCGGAGCGGGGAAGCCGGCTGCAGAGACGGAGGCGAGGCGCGGGCTCTCAGCTCTGGGTTGCCATAAACTGTGATCTGCAGCCCAGTCGGGCCACTGCTCCTCCAGCAGGGACCCAACAAGCAGCAGAGCCGGGGAGACTCCCCTTCCTCCCTGGGGAGGAGCAGCGCGGGAGTGCACCGCAGGGATCTGCTGGGTTTGGAGGCTCCAGCTCAGTCACAGGCCGGGTGAGCACGGAGTGCGGCCGGAGACCGGGGAGACGGGAATGATTGACTGCTTTTCTCTGGGGGCACACTGAGGAGTGGGGCCCCAAGTTCTCGGCTTCTAGGCGGAGATTGGGAGGCTGCCATTTTTACTCTCCTCCTCTAAAGCTCTACTGAAAGCTTGCAGGGAACAAAAGCTCAGGAGAGCAAACCCAAGCAGATTACTTAGCCTGGACGGAAAAGGGCAGGGCAATTCCGCCTCCGGCAAAGACATTTGGGAACCACGGCAACAGGCCCCTCCCCCAGAAGATCAGCATAAACAACCAGCCAAGGCCAAGGCCAAGTTTACCGATCAATGAGAACGGGAGAACTCCAGCGCTAAGGGAATACTGCACATAGAATTCATGGCTTTTTTTTTTTTTACCATGATTCATTAATCTTTCAGGTAATTTTAACAGTTTTTTTTAAATTTCTCTTTTTCCCTTTTTCAACCAACATCTTATCAATCCCTTTTTAAAAAAAACATTTTTCATTTTCAGTGTCATATTCTATCCCTTCATAGTAGTTACCCTTATTTTTGGCATATATGTGCAGGTTGTTCTTTCTTTAAAATTGTGAGATACAGTTTCTTGTAACAGATCAAAATATACCCTAAATCCCTAGTGTATGGCTTTGTTCTAGTCTCCTGCCTGATCACATTCTCTCCCCTTTTCTTTTCTTTCTTTCTTTTCCTTTTTTTTAAAATCCTCTTCTTTCTTTTTTCAAACAACTTCTTATCAATTCCTTTTATAAAATTTTTTATAATTTTCATCTTTACAGTCATATTCCATCCCTTCATTGTATCAACCCTTATTTTGTACATATATAAGTCTTTCTTTCTTTAAAAATTTGGGAGGCACTTTCTTCTAACAGACCAAAATACACCCAAAATCTAGTGTGTGGCACTGATCTATGCACCAGTCTGATCCTATTTGATCCTATTCTGTTTTTTTCTTTGTTTTGTTTTGTTCCGTTTTTGTTTGTTTTTATCTTCTTCTTTTTCTTTTTTTATTCTCTTTCTTTTTTCTTTCTTTCCCTTTCTTTTCCCCTGGTTTCAGGGCTTTTCTGATTTGTTTAGAGTATATTTTCTGGGCAGTTGTTACCTTGTTACCATTTTGTTCTCTCATTCATCTATTCTCCTCTGGACAAAACGACAATGTGGAAAAAAATCACCTCAACAAAAAGAACAAGAGGTAGTACCGACTGCCAGAGACCTACTCAATACGGACATTAGTATGATGTCGGGCCTAGAGTTCAGAATCATGATTTTAAAGATACTAGCTGGGCTTGAAAAAAAGCATGGAAGTTATTAGAGAAACCCTTTCTGGAGAAATAAAAGAACTAAAATCTAACCAAGTCGAAATCAAAAAGGCTATTAATGAGGTGCAATCAAAAATGGGGGCACTGACTGCTAGGATAAATGAGGCAGGAGAGTGAATCAGCGATATAGAAGGCCAAATGATGGAAAATAAAGAGGCTGAGAAAAAGAGAGATAAACAACTACTGGATCACGAGGGCAGAATTTGAGAGATAAGCAATATCATAAGACAAAACAACATTAGAATAATTGGTATCCCAGAAGAAGAAGAAAGAGAGAGAGGGGCAGAAGGTATATTGGAGCAAATTATAAGGGAGAACTCCCCTAATGTGGGGAAGGAAACAGGCATCAAAAGCCAGGAGGCACAGAGACCCCCCCCTCTCAAAATCAATAAAAATAGGTCAACACCTCGACATCTAATAGTAAAACTTACGAGTCTCAGAGACAGAGAGAAAATCTTGAAAGCAGCTTGGGAGAAGAGATATGTAACCTACAATGGTAGAAACATTAGACTGGCAACAGACCTATCGACAGAGACCTGGCAGGTCAGAAAGGACTGGCATGATATATTCAGAGCACTAAACAAGAAAAACATGCAGCCAAGAGTACTATATCCAACTAGGCTGTCATTGAAAATAGAGGGGAGATAAAAAGGTTCCAGGACAAACAAAAACTAAAGGAATTTGCAAACACGAAACCAGCCCTCCAAGAAAAATTGAAAGGGGTCCTCTAAGCAAAGAGAGAGCCTAAAAGCAGCATAGATAGGAAAGGAATACAGACAATATAAAGTAACAGTCACCTTACAGGCAATACAATGGCACTAAATTCATATCTTTCAATAGTTACCCTGAATGTAAATGGGCTAAATGCCCCAATCAAAAGACACAGGCTATCAGATTGGATTAAAAAACAAGACCCACTGATATGCTGTCTGCAAGAGACTCGTTTTAGACCCAAAGACACCCCCACATTGAAAGTGAGGGGGTGGAAAACCATTTACCATGCTAATGGACAGCAAAAGAAAGTTGGGGTGGCAATCCTTATATCAGACAAATTAGATTTTAAACCAAAGACTGTAATAAGAGATGAGGAAGGACACGCTATCCTACTTAAAGGGTCTATCCAACAAGAAGATCTAACAATTATAAATATCGATGCCCCTAACATGGGAGCAGCGAATTATATGAGCCAATTAATAACAAAAGCAAAAACACACATCAATGAGAATACAATAGTGGGGGACTTTAACACCCCCCCTGACTGAGGGACAGATCATCTAAGCAAAAGATCATCAAGGAAATAAAGACTTTAAATGACACACTGGACCAAATGGACCTCACAGACATATTCAGAACATTCCATCCCAAAGCAATAGAATATACATTCTTCTCTAGTGCCCATGGAACATTCTCCAGGTAAGATCACATCCTAGGTCACAAATCAGGTCTCAACTGGTACCAAAAGATTGGGATTATTCCCTGCATATTTTCAGATCACAATGCTTTGAAACTGGAACTCATTCACAAGAGGAAAGTTGGAAAGAACTCAAATACATGGAGGCTAAAGAACATCCTACTAAAGAATGAATGGGTCAACCAGGAAATTAAAGAAGATCTGAAAAAATTCATGGAAACCAATGAAAATGAAAACACAACTGTTCAAAATCTTTGGGATGCAGCAAAGGCAGTCCTAAGAGGAAAGTATATAGCATATAAGCCTTTCTCAAGGAACAAGAAAGGGCTCAAATACACAACCTAACCCTACACCCAAAGGAGCTAGAGAAAAAAACAGCAAATAAAGCCTAAACCCAGCAGGAGAAGAGAAATCATAAAGATCAGAGCAGAAATCAATGAAATAGAAACCAAAAGAACAGTAGAACAGATCAAAGAAACTAGGAGCTGGTTCTTTGAAAGAATTAACAAGTTGGATAAACCCCTGGCCAGACTATCAAAAAGAAAAGAGAAATGACCCAAATCAACAAAATCATGAATGAAAGACGAGAGATCACAACCAACACCAAAGAAATACAAACAATTATAAGAACATACTATGAGCAACAATGTGCCAGCAAAATAGATAACCTGGAAGAAATGGATGCATTCCTAGAGATGTATCAACTACCAAAACTGAACCAGGAAGAAGTACAAAACCTGAACAGACCTATAACCCCTCAGGAAATTGAAGTAGTCATCAAAAATCTCCCAAAAAACAAGAGCCCAGGGCCAGATGGCTTCACAGGGGAATTCTACCAAACATTTAAGGAAGAATTAATACCTATTCTCCTGAAACTGTTCCAAAAAATAGAAATGGAAGGAAAATTTCCAAACTCGTTTTATGAGGCCACCATTACCTTGATCCCAAAAGCAGACAAAGACCCCATCAAAAAGCAGAATTACAGACCAATATCCTTCATGAGCATGGACGCCAAAATTCTCACCAAAATCCTAGCCAATAGGATCCAACAGTACATTCAAAGGATTATTTACCATGACCAAGTGGGTTTTATCCCTGGGCTGCAAGGTTGGTTCAACATCTGCAAATCAATCATCGTGATACATTACATTAACAAAAGAAAGAACAAAAATCATATGATCCTCTCAATAGATGCAGAAAAAGCATTTGACAAAGTACAGCATCCTTTCTTGATCAAAACTCTTCAGAGTATAGAGATAGAGGGTACATACCTCAATATCATAAAAGCCATCTATAAAAATCCTACAGCGAATATCATTCTCAATGGGGAAAAACTGAGAGCTTTCCCCCTAAGGTCAGGAACACAGCAGGGATGTCCACTATCACCACTGCTATTCAACTTAGTATTTGAAGTCCTAGCCACAGCAATCAGACAACAAAAAGAAATCAAAGGCATCCAAATTGGCAAAGAAGAAGTCAAACTCTCACTCTTTACAGATGATATGACACTTTATGTGGAAAACCCAAAAGACTCCACCCCAAAAGTGCTAGAACTCCTACAGGAATTCAGTAAAGTGGCAGGATATAAAGTCAATGCACAGAAATCAGTGGCGTTCCTATACACCACCAACAAGACAGAAGAGAGAGAAATTAAGGAGTCAACCCCATTTACAATTGCACCCAAAACCATAAGATACCTAGGAATAAATCTAACCCAAGAGGCAAAGGATCTGTACTCAGAAAACTATAAAATACTCATGAAAGAAATTGAGGAAGACATAAAGAAATGGAAAAACGTTCCATGCTCATGGATTGGAAGAACAAACATTGTGAAGATGTCATTGCTGCCTAGAGCAGTCTACACATTCAATGCAATCCCCACCAAAATATCATCCAGTTTTTTCAAAGAAATGGAACAAATAGTCCTAAAATTTGTATGGAACAAGAAAAGACCTCAAAAACCCAGAGGAATGTTGACAAAGGAAAGCGAAGCTGGTGGCATCACAATTCCCAACTTCTAGCTCTATTACAAAGCTGTCATCATCAAGACAGTATGGTACTGATACAAAAACAGACACATAGATCAATGGAACAGAATAGGGAGCCCAGAAATGGACCCTCAACTCTATGGTCAACTCACCTTTGACAAAGCAGGAAAGAATGTCCAATGGAAAAAAGACAGTCTCTTCAACAAATGGTGTTGGGAAAATTGGACAGTCCCATGCAGAAGAATGAACCTGGACCATTTCCTTTCACCACACACAAAAATAGACTCCAAATGGTTGAACGACCTAAACGTGAGACAGGAGTCCATCAGAATCTTAAAGGAGAACACAGGCAAACAACCTCTTCGACCTCAGCTGCAGCAGTTTCTTCCTAGAAACATCGCCAAAGGCAAGGGAAGCAAGGGCAAAAATGAACTATTGGGATTTCATCAAGATAAAAAGCTTTTGCACAGCAAAAGAAACATTCAACAAAACCGAAAGACAACCGACAGAATGGGAGAAAATATTTGCAAATGACGTATCAGATAAAAAGCTAGTATCCAAAATCTATAAAGGACTTATCAAACTCAACACCCAAAGAACAAATAATGCAGTCAAGAAATGGGCAGAAACATGAACAGACGTTTTTCCAAAGAAGACATCCAAATGGCCAACAGACACATGAAAAAGTGCTCAACATCGCTGGGCATTAGGGAAATCCAAATCAAAACCTCAATGAGATATCACCTCGCACCAGTCAGAATGGCTAAAATTAACAAGTCGGGAAACGACAGATGTTGGTGGGGATGTGGAGAAAGGGGAACCCTCCTACACTGCTGGTGGGAATGCAAGCTGGTGCAGCCACTCTGGAAAACAGTATGGAAGTTCCTCAAACAGTTGAAAATAGAGCTACCATATGATCCAGTAATTGCACTACTGAGTATTTACCCCAAAGATACAATTGTCGGGATCTGAAAGGTACATGCACCCCAATGTTTATAGCAGCAATGTCCACAATAGCCAAACTGTGGAAAGAGCCAAGATGTCCATCGACAGATGAATTGATAAAGAAGTGGTATACACACACACACACACACACACACACACACACACACACACACACACACACACACAATGGAATATTATGCAGCCATCAAAAGGAATGAGATCTTGCCATTTGCAATGACATGGATGAAACTGGAGGGTGTTATGCTGAGCGAAGTAAGTCAATCACAGAAAGACATGTAGCATATGACCTCACTGATATGAGGAATTCTTAATCTCAGGAAAGAAACTGAGGGTTGCTGGAATGGGGGTGGGGGTGGGAGAGATGGGGTGGCTGGGTGATCGACGTTGGGGAGGGTATGTGCTATGGTGAGTGCTGTGAATTGTGCAAGAGTGTTGAATCACAAATCTGTACCACTGAAACAAATAATGAAATATGTTAAAAAAAAAAAAGAAGAAGAAGAAGATAGCAGGAGGCGAAGAATGAAGGGCGGTATCGGAGTGGGAGATGAACCATGAGAGACGATGGACCCTGAAAAACAAACTGAGGGTTCTAGAGGGGAGGGGGCTGGGGGAATGGGTTAGCCTGGTGATGGGCATTAAAGAGGGCACGTTCTACATGGAGCACTGGGTGTTATACACAAACAATGAATCATGGAACACTACATTAAAAACTAATGATGTAATGTATGGTAATTAACACAACAATAAATAATTTAAAGAAAAATAATTATCATGAAACAACCCCCACCAAAAAAAATCATATCAATGAGAGAAACCAATGAACCATTTAAAAGGAAACATTTTAACACAGTGGTTACAAATTTGAATATTTTGTTAAAATAAACTATTTTTTACAGAGAAACTCAAGCACACAAATTGACTTGAGAATAGATAGAAAAATTTTTGACCAATAACTCAGGAAGAAATTTTATAATTTGTCAAAATACAGCATCTAATGTTCAACCAAAGATCCAAAGCCTAGTTGATATTATATTTAAGTCTTTGTCCTGGACACCTCAAGAAATAGATACTTCTTATGCTACTTTCCAGAGATTAGAAAAATATAGAAAATTTTACAATTATAATCATGAGATGACAATGCCCACTACCAAAACAAATTGTGTGCAGGTGGAAATCAATGTTATATAATTAAAGAACACCAGGTGAATAGCATATTAGTAGTATGTAATATTCCATGATATAGTTTGTTCAATGAATATGAAGATCATTGAGTGTAAGGTAATTAATTAATATGCCTCATCAATACCTCAAGGAAGGAACACCATCTCTTCATCTCAAAATCCACCAGAAACATTTGATAGAGTTCAACATATATTTGGCATAAATGTTCAAAGATACGTTAATTGAATATTTCTTTAGCATGATAATAATATATTTTGATAAAATAAGAAGCCAATATCATGCCTAACTCTAAACCCTAGAAACATTCCTGATAGTGTCAGGAAGAGAATTCCAACAATTGCTATTATTATGTAACATTGTTTTTGAAATGCTAACAAATGCAACATGACAAATATATATGTGGTATGTGTGTGTAAACACATATATGTGAAAGAAGAAAACATAATTATTATATATGTGATAACTCTCTAGCTGGAATATGTAAGAGAATTAACTGAAAAAAAGTCTCACTGGAACTACTGAAATAAATCTCTAAAATGGCTAGTTATAAAGTTACATCAAAAAATAAACATTTTCCTATTGAGCAAAAAATACCAGTTAGACTGTAACATCAAAAATCTACCATTTACTATAAAATAAAAATTGTAAAATATCTAGGAATATTTGTGTCAATAAGCCTTCTTAGGATCCATTTTAAAAATTATAAAATTATTCCTGAAGAATATTTTAAAAGAGTTTAATATATGGTGAAACATGGAATGCTCCAATACAGAGACCAAGTATTATATACATGTCAATAGTCCACAAGTTTATTCACAAAGACAATGCAATTCCAATTAAAATCCCAGAATGATATTTGAAGATTGGGGATTTGACAAAATATCCTGAATTTCATCTAAAATACTTATTATTAGAATAGTCAGGATTTTTATTTCTTTTTTTTCTTTTTTCCTAGTAAAACATTTGAGAGCTATATAATTTCAATTACTTTATTAATAAAAAATTAAAATGGAAAGCACATAAAAATGTGTGTGTGAGCATATACATGCTAGTCACTGTCTTATACACTTATTTGTCTGTGTATTTTATACCTATATATGATTGTAGGCTATTTATTGGTAGCAATGAACCTTGGCATGATTTCTTGAAAGGCATCTTGTGTACTCACTGGCTCAGCATTTCTCTCTCCAAGAATTTGTCCTAAGGAAATAATCATAAGCATTCATAATGTTATATCTGGAATTATATCCACTGTAGGTTGTTTATAATGAACCAAAATTAGAGAAAACATCTAAGGTTTCAAATATGTGTGAACTTAGAATAAATCGTGATGCAATCATTGAATCAAACATTTTGCAAACATTAAAACCTATGTGTAAGAATATTTAATTAAACAGATTTTTTTCACAAGGAAATTTAAAGGAGTAAGTAGAAGTAAGGGCACCAACAGAAGGCCAGTTTTGGGAACTGTTCTTGTTCCAACTGACTTAAAATCATTTGCTTTTTTCATCTGCGAAAAACACAAAACACATGATTTAAGGAATGCTACTACAGTTAACCAGGACTTTAAGTGATCTCTTTGATAATCCATTTTAGTCTCCTGACAGGAAGCCCCGATTTTACCCTCAGTTGGATCCTTGCAGCTCACTGTTCTTTGGCTGAGTGTGTTTGCCTCTAAATGTTGTCAGGATAATGAGGTCTACATAAGCTAAAACTTAATTGTGGGATGTGGTGTGAGTAAGATATTTGAAGGTAGAAACCAAAACCAAATCGACAAAATGTGTAAAACAAGGCAGAGGAAGGTGTTGAAGATAAACTTTCATGTTTCTTAAAGTGATTTGCACAGCTCACAGCAAGGACCTCCTACAACTCTCTTCCCCAGTCTCCTTGACAATTCAGAATCAGCCCTCATCCTGCCTTCTGCAAGGCCTACATGAACTAGTCCAGTAGATATATATCTTTAGTGTCTGGGCGTGGGAAATTTGATTGCTGCTATCTGGTGAGCAAGTGAGCTTTGAGGAAATAAAAGCTAGGTCCCACATGGAATTTCAAATACATTTCTTTGTAATATTTTTTATTCATATTTAGTTTCTGAGAACATTGGAAAATACTTCTGCTACAAAATGTTAGGTGCTAAGTGAGCTTTTCTGGACTTAATTGCTGTGATTATGCAAAATACACCTGAGTTCTAAGTATTGACTGACTTAGCTATGTAAGTTGGGGTTTTTTTGCTTTGGACTATTTAATAACATAAGGACTCAGGGTAGAGTTCTTAATTTCTCTTCAGTCTATTTCTGTATTAAGAAAGTAAAATTGAGGGGCGCCTGGGTGGCTCAGTTAGTTAAGCAACTGCCTTCGGCTCAGGTCGTGATCCCAGGGTCCTGGGATCGAGCCCCACATCGGGCTCCCTGCTCAGCGGGAAGCCTGCTTCTCCCTCTCCCACTCCCCCTGCTTGTGTTCCCTCTCTTGCTGTCTCTCTGTCGCGCTCTCTCTGTCAATTAAATAAATAGATAAAATCTTTAAAAAATAAAAAAAGAAAGTAAAATTGGGATGCCTGTGTGGCTCAGTTGGTTAAGCATCTGCCTTTTGCTCAGGCCATGATCCCAGGGTCCTGGGATGGAGTCTCGCATCGGGCTCCCTGCTCAATGAGGAGCCTGCTTCTCCTCGTTGTTGGCTCCCACTCCTTGTGTGCTCTGACAAATAAATAAATAAAATATTTTTTAAAAAAGAGTAAAATTATCAAGTCCACAACGTGGAAAGTAATTCATTAATATGCAATTTATATCTTCAATTTCTAATTAAATGTTAATTAATTTTATTCTAAGTAAGGGAAAATATAAAATGCCCTAGATATTGACAAATAAAAATGTTGTTTTCAGTATTATTAATAAAAATATATAAAAGTCCAATAACTGAGGATTACTAAAGCAAACTCTAAGGGAATATTATACAGCTACCACAAATATTTGAGGGTTTATACACAGGAAGATTTATGCAACAATACTCCATTAAAATATGAAAAATTATACATATATTGTGATCTAAAATTTGAGATCTATCTCTGGGAAAAATATTGGCAAAAATCATAGAAATATGTATTTTCTTTTGGTTCTAGGTGGAGTATCAAATCTCAGCTCCCCTACTGATAAGTTGGTAGTCTGTGTATGAAGCTGAACCCACCATCTGGGAGGTGAGTGCTCAATGAAACCTGCTGAGTGTGGCCCTACCAGCAGGTGACACACACCTTTTGATCCTCTCAGGCAATTCTACAAGGTAGGTACTCTTAATAACTCCCTTTGTAATGGAGATCAGGAAGCACGAAGGAACTAAGTCATTCTCAGGGAGACCCCCAAGAGGGAGAACCAGAGTTGGGATGAGGTGAATCTGCCCAAATCCAGCTCCCAGTGCTTCTTGTTCACCCCACGCACCACTCAAAGACCCCAAAGTATGGGTAGTTTACATCTCTAGATGGCTTTTCTTTTTATTCTCGATAAGCTGGTATATTTTCCAAATTTTCTGATGCGGGTATATATTGCCTGTAAATTAAGAAGAAAATAATTGTTTTGGTTTTGGTTTCCCAATAAGAAAAAAAACAGTGAAGGGGGTAACATAAAAAGCAACTTAAGGATTACAGATACAAATGTTAATCATAAACTCAGCTACCCTTACAATTTAGCTTTGGAGAGCAAGGCATTCTCCGTTTCGGGTATCAACACACTTTAAAAATGATTCTCTTTCGCTTTGTATAAGAACCCCGAACTGGATCAGTTTGTGTTTTGTGATATTCTTTGACTTGAACATACGGCCTTCAGGCAATGATCTGGTTAATGTCACTGAAGCTCCCCCGTTAGTTGCTTCGATTAAGGTTGCAGAAAGGTTTGCGTGTCTTGTTTAGTTTTGCTTTATTCAGTTGCCTAGGGGGCTTTCTGTGGTCTCAGGTGTGGCCCCTGCTAAGGAGAAAGACACCCTGGCCTGGACTGGAAGCCACAAGGCCTGGATGCTCCTCCCAGCTGCCCACTTAACCTCTACTTGTCTCATTATCTTCGGCCATAAAATACATACACTATATGCCCTTTAATTGGGCAAGAGAGAAGACAACTTTGTACATGTAAAATAAATGCACAAGCTTCATTTCTCTGTGTCCACACTGACTTCTCCATTTGCCTGATGCACATTCCTTTTCTTCTCTTTTCTTTTCTTATTATCTCTGGCTCCAGGCTTGGACTTGCCCACAGGAGCGCTCAGAGTGAGGAATTGCTTCTTCTGACCCGGAGAGGGTGCTGGGGTTGTTAAGACACCTCTTACCAGTGTCTAATTCCTTGCTCTCCACTATTCCTGTTTACGGAGCTCTCCCTCCTTAAGGCAAGTACTACCTTGGATGCGTTCTTCCATTAGTTCTGACACTTAATGAGTGATAATAATAAATCAAAAGCATTTGTGTATTCATTTATAGGCTCCTGCGCTTTCCAAAGCATCCTCTCAATTGTCTTGAAAACCTCAAACTCGCTGGCTTGGCTGCTATGTTAAATGTGCCTTGTCCCCAAACCATGCCAGGCATCGCATTCCTGAATCCTGAGTCCCATTCAGAGCAGGGGTCCCGCCTGCTATGTGACTCTAAGGCCTCATTTGTAATCACCATAAACCGGAAGGAAGAGCCACAGGACTACCAACAGCCCTGCAGAGACGGTGGAGCAGAGGAGTCTAATTACGGAAATTAAGGTCTGGAAGAGACATGGTTTGCAAGTGCAAGATCTGTCGGCACCTTGAGAGCCATCGTCCAAGCATCTCTGGGTCGGAAGAACGGAAATACACTCACATTAATTAGCCTGCTGCACCAGAAGAGAATAATTTAAATGCAAAAGATAATCTCACTGCCCTTTTCATGGGGGGGGGGGGGAGTTGTCCTAGATTGAAAGTTTGATTTCTGTGTGGGCAGCGTGTGCGCTCGTACATTACAGCAGCATGGGAGACTGAAAGGAGCAAGTGGGGGACAAACATTTTGAATGGTGGCTTGGCCACTTTCTATGTGATCTTGGGCAGCTGAACACACCTCCCTAAGTCTCAGGTTTCAGTTTTCTCACTTGTAAAGTGGCGAAAATAGTACTCAGTTGAATGAGATACTGTAAGGATTAAATATACTAAAGTTGATACTGTTTATGATGGATGAAGAAAGTCCAAGGCACATTATATCCTCCAGAAACAGCTGGGTATTTGCTATGTATATATCCAGGCATCTGTGCACATATAAATTTTTTTTTCCAGCTCCTTTTCATCTTGGTATTGCCATTTAGTCAATTCTGCTGGCTGTTATTAAAAGGCTTCCCAACACAATAGCGAGGGACAGTCAACAAAGGAAAGCACACACTGCAGTGAAAGCTATTGAGAAATGTACAGTCACCCTCCCCACACCCTTGACCTCCAGAATCAGATCAGTAACTTTTCCCCTCCTCATTTCCCCTTCCTGTGTCCACAGTGAAGGGAAGCTGGTTGCAACCTTTTGCAGATAATGTGACACGGGGCCCACAAGAGCGGAAGGGAGAAAGGCATTTCAACAAAAGCCTGGAACTTCGGTTTAGGTAAATTCAGGAAGGAGAGTGATAGGAAATGGCAGCAACCTTGCCAGGAAGTAAAGAAAAAGGATTCTGGCTTCAGCCCCAGAGCAAAATGTTAGGTCATCTATAATAAGGGCTGGGCGAAAAACCTTCAACTCAAAACGAAAGATACAATGACACAAAGAAACTTATCAAGGCAACTTTGAAAGCAGTTACGAAACCGATTCTTCTTTTCTAAAGAAAGTCCTCGGACGTGAGGTTCCCTGACCAGTGAGTGCTGAGTTCCGTGCAGGATAAACTTTCTTCTCAATCTCAGGAGCCAAGTGACTGAGCCAAATTCTTCTTTGGAAGAGGAAAGGAAACAGAAACGTAACAACAAAATGGAGTAGATTAAGCTCATTTTTCCTCAATTAAATCTCTTTTTAATAGGGAGTTTCTATTTTTGACCAAATTTCTTGTCATTTAAATTGTCACAATGATTATAAATGGCACTGACGGAAAACAATTGATAGGAAAAGGTGAGCCAGTTTAAAATCAAAAGAAGCGCGCCCTATCCCTAAATTACACTCAGTTCAAAACTTGAAGATGAGATAGAGCGAGAGACAGAGACACAGAGAGAAAGAGAAAAGGAGAGAGAGGAAGACAGAGAGACAGAGGTATTCAGGCAGAGGAATATATCTTTCTAAACAGTACATATTTTGCTTTTTTTGACACTAAAAATGCTGACCCTATGAGAGAGATGTTTATCCTAAGATCGGAGCTGAATCATTGGCAGGAAAGGACAAGCTAATTTCAAAAATCCCAGGTCTGAAATGATTGACTTTCTTTGCTCCTAAAAGTTGACTCCAGTCAAACATGAAGAGACTCACAATACTATATTAATTTCAGATTATTTTCCAGTCGACCCATTACACATGGACCAGTCATCTTGCATAAATGTTATCCAAATCCAATGTCTCAGAAGAAGCCCCCTCTTGGCAGGGATAGTGTTCTGATTTCCACCCTCACTGCTGAAGTACAGCATTTCAGTGACTCAAATTCTTTTTGTGACAGGGTCTGAAAGTAAGATGTTATAAATCCACAGTGGGAAAATTCTGGGGTTAACATGCTAGAGGAGAGAAAGAAAAAATAAAAACACATTTTTCTCCTTAATAATCTTCCCAGTTTCGTGGTGAGGTAAATGGAAAAGTTCTGTACTTACTACCCATCCACTATTCCCTGGGGTTGAGAAGGAGAATCATTAACTATTAGTAAGATTGCTACCAATCTGGGAACACAGCACATACTGGGTGCAAAGTCACTCAAATGCACACTGGAACCTTCTCTTTGGGCTGTGGGCTATACTGAGGGAGAGTTTGAGGCTCACATCAGAAACCACCTGTTAGATAACCACGGGCCCAGCATTTCTTCATTTTTTTCTGGCGCTTATTTAAAACCTTCAAATGTGAATTTCACACATGTTGCTTGGGCTACATTTTAAGTCCCACACCTTTTAGTTGGGTAAAAATCCACCTAGCCATTTTTCCATGATACATTTTTAAAAAAGATACATTTTTTAAAATGTTTTATTTTTATAGACAATGATAGCTATCACCTACCACGCACCCAACAATTATCCACATTGTTTTTTGTTTGGGCTGTAGGTTAACACTACCAGATAGACATTGTTATCTTCATTTTATGGATGAGCAAAATTTTGACACAGGAGAATTTAAGAAACTTGCCCAACTTTGTTCTACCAGTGAACACACGGTTGAAACTTGAACACACGGTTTTCTGTTTCCGAAGTCCGTATTCTTCTGTGTTTACATTCTATGACCTTGTATTTTATAAACATGCCCCCAATCATAAAAGTCTCTTCCCTTAAATCTATAACTATGTATTGTTAAGGATGACGACTATCTCAATAATCAAAAATATATTTTTCCATACTTTGTTTTCGAATTTGTTTCAAACAAGATTGACACATCTTGTGTCTCTTTAGGTGTAGGGCAAGCATCCTACCTGCTGTTCGGGCCCCAAACTCCCTCTATCACTATCCCAGGACCCACTCCAACTCCCGTTTTTTTTTTCTTTTTTGAGCCACTTGATTCATGCCAAACATGCTATTCATTCTGAACCAGCGAAGTGTTCCCTTGCAAAGTTTTACACTCTAAAAATTTAAATAAAAAGAGGACTTTGCTTGGGGCTTTTGGCTTTTTCTTTTTGTCACTGTAAACACTGTCAGTAGACAACTAAAAAACAAAAAAACAAAAAAAAAAAAACAGGAGCCCAGAAAGGCTCCACATATAAGTGACTTGATTAAAATTATTTAAAATTATTTAACCATTTAATTAGAGATGGAGAAAATCCATGTGGATTTCTCTCTATTTGTAGTCAACCCTGTCTATAGGTACACAGATTTTTTTAAACTACTTTAATTATATGCGTGAATCTCA